>NC_072736.1:156829803-156984396 GCF_026930045.1 Uloborus diversus | reverse complement strand
CATAACGGAATCTCTCTCACCTAAGGAATCTTTGTCTAAGGAATGCCTAAGGAATCATTTATGTTGTAAGTAAGAAATACGTAATGAAAAAATAATCTAAATTTAGAACAGCAATCTTAGGAGATTCTCCTCAAATATTTTGATTATTAGCTCAATATGTAGTTGAAGAGAAATTATTCCACCATTATTTGCTTGTAGCCCTATAGTTACGTTGAGAGAAACTTCATAAAAGAAACCAGGTCCGGATATATAAGTTTTGGGTCCCCCTACAACAAAGTCTGTAGGGCCCTTTCCCAGAGGTTTCTCTTCTCTTTTTTTTTTTTTTTTTTTTTCAATTTTTCGTTTCAATTTCTTAGGTAGTTGGGTTGAAAGTCTAAAAATTTCCAAATATAAGAAATCATAATAATAATAAAAATGCATTGAACTTTTTCAGAAATCACATTTCATTCAAAATTAACGGATGAATGATGAGTAGAATAATTTGAGTAATTTTTGAAACCTTGAACAAAGAAAGCTACGTGCTAATTTTTTAAACAGATAGAAACATTTCGCATGTGTTTTTGTTAAACAGAGAAAATAATATGGATTGCATTACATTTTTGAATGTTTAATATTTTTTGATGTTTTGTAAGAAAAATAAACCGCATTTGATTTGTAAGAAGTTAATTTTTCTAATTATAGTAAATGTTATAAGGTATGAATTAGAAATTTTATATAAGTACTAAAATTTTTTAGAGCATGTTCATACATGAAACATTTGCTTGACTCAAGTTGATGACTACTGAAATTTCCAGAGGCGATTACTGTGGTCATTTAGCGAGAAACATTTTGAAGTAATGTACAAAATAAAAGAGTGTTAAGACTCCCTCCTTACCCCACCACCATTTTGAATTTTGTAATAAAAGTGGACATTGTTATTAATGCAGTACTTCTGCTTAATACTGTTATTAGTATTTAAATTATTGATCGGCTAAATAAATGTGTATAAAATGAACACAAAGATTACAAAACATCATTTAAGTTTTTAAATAGTTTTGGGGGTAATGCTAATGCAACTACTTAATAAATGAAAAATTCGAAACCGAACACAAAAATATTGTCAAAACAACAAATTCGGCCTTCCAATTAAAACATTACATTTATTTGCATTATTAAAGGCTGTGAATTTAACAGATTTGCATTTCGTAACGTTTAAATTAATTAGAGCATGAATAAAGTATCCCACCACTTTAAATTTTTTCTAATGGAGTTAAGCCTATCGAACTGAGTCAATCATAACAAGAAGTTCCGTCTAGAACTAGACGAGCCTACTTTCCCGTATACCCATACTACTTTCTAGTACCTGATTAATATTCTCAAAAATAGCTAAAATCGCAAATTTTTTCAAACATATTTTTTTTTAATATTTTAAGCTGATTTCTAGGAATAAAAATATTCCTTACTTTTCTTCAAAAAAACGAACAAATAAAATAGCAGTACCTTTTAAACAAAGCAGCTAATACACTTCTTTCCATTAAAAAATTTTTTAACAGCTTTTAAAACGAAAAAATAATTATAAGTTCATTAAAATAAATACATCATATAAAAAAAAATCGTTTCTTTTTCCCCTGTTGCCGAAAATAATTTTTTAAACGAATTAATGCACTTACCAAAATAAAAAAAAACAATAAAATGTCAACTTAAAGAAATAATTTTCATTGTCAAAAAAAAAAAAAAAAAAATCGTCTGCGCATATTTTTCGAGTTTATTCACCGAAAACCAAATACCTAAATTAAAACTTTAGCGTGAAAATAAAAACAAATCATATCAACAATAATTATTTCACAGTTAAAACCACAGCAGCGGAGTCGGAGTCGGAGTCAATCTCATTTTGGGATAAAAGAGTCGGAGTCGAATATCCAAGAATCGGAGTCAGTCATTTGTCCTCCGTGTATAAATGTTTGCCAAAGCTACGAAGTCAGAGTCGAAGTCGGGGAGTCGGAGTCCGATTAATTGTCGGGAACAGGAGTCAGAGTCGGTGTCAGGTCCCCCTAAATTCTCGGAGTCGGAGTCGGGAGTAGGTCGTCAAGAGCTATTTCCAACAAAGTTTGTTTGAAGTAAATCCGCCTTCAAGTACGGAATCTACATTGACTTTCAGTTTCCCCGTAGGCGCTAATGTTAAGGGATTTGAACTGTTCAAAATTGAACGGAAAATTGTTCAAATCAAAAAGATATCTTATATACAAGTTTTTTATCAAAAGCTTTTTCCTACAAAGTTTGTTTGAAGCAAATTCGCCTCACAGTTCGGAATTGCTTTGAATTTCCCCGTAGGCGCTAATGTTAAGTTTTTTTGAACTGTTCAAAATTGAACAAAAAATAGTTCAAATCAAAAAGTGAAATATGGGAATGAGGTGTCCTCGCCGAGATCTTTCGAACAAAAAAAAGTTTGTTCGAATCGGACTATTCATTCAAAAGTTATTAGGGGGGGACAGACAGACAGACCGACAGACAGACCGACATGACAGACCGACAGACAGACAGACAGACAGACCGACAGACAGACAGACAGACCGACAGACATTTTTCCCCATCTCAATACCCTACTTTCCAATTTTTAATTTTTCAATATTTATTTAATTATTTTATTTATTTTTGACTTTTTTTTTGTTTTTTCACGATATTTTTAAGATGCATTAAGCCTTCTTTCATGCTTTTTTCTTCTTTTTCTGACTTTTACTGGGAAAGTAGGCTAAAAATTAGCCAATAATAAGGATTTTCTTTGTCGTTATTTAATGTTTTAAAATCAATATTTTAAGACCGCTAAAATCTTCATTCCCGTGACATTTTCCTTAAATCTTTAGAACGCTTTCAGTAAAATTTAACCATTTGATTCACTCTGTTTTGGAACATTCAAATGAAAGTATTAAATTATCCGATTTATTTTACTCTTTACTTATTACAAACTAGGTAGGGTGTCCGAGAAAAACGGAAAACATCGGATAGCGGTCAACAGAAAGAGCTTTGGAACCTCTCTGTTTAGTTACAACTTGAGTTACCCGTTTGTGGCAGAGAAAGCAACGTGCAGGGGCACGCAAGATGATTTTCTTCTGCTTCTCTTATGTTCTTTATTCTGCTCTTCTATCTGTTAAGGTTAGAATTACTGCGTGAAGGAAAAAAGTGTGCATTAAAAAATTTTTTATTTATCGAACAGATTCTTTTCTGCTCAATAATGATTAAAAATGAGTAAGTTATGATATAGTGCTTTCAGTTGGTTGTGATTAGCATTCAATCAGCAATAGGTTTAAAAGAGTCTTGAGTATTTGAAATTTTAAACTCTTTTGCTTATAATATTCAATTTTATCTCTCTCAAACTGTCTTTTTCTTTTTTATCCGCTACTTCTCGACCTAAAAAATTAATTTGAAAAAAAAAAAAATAAATAAATAAATGAATGAAATAAAAAAATAATTTAACAAGACAATGATATTAGTGTACAAACACGATATCGAATGCATAAGTATATGAAATGAACGGTTTTATCTCAAGATCTTTCTATTTTGATTCTTTGAAATCAGATTTTATGGTAATATATAATTTTTTAATTTAATGTTTGTGATAAGCTGATTTGTAGGTTTCGTACATGCAGTAGAAAAAACAGTGAAGAATGGGGGAAAAATACGAAATTAATAAAAACACAATTCCTTCCGAACAGCAAATAGCCGCTGAACATTTTAAGTCCTTAGATTCCGTTTCATTGATTTCTTGTTTTATATGGGCACTTTCAATTAACTCTTCATAAATTGCGCTTAAAATGAATCAGCAGCAGACTCGATGCTTAGTACTGTAGAATGGAGAACTTAGCTTTTATAATTTCACGTTTCATTCAAAACTAACGGATGAATTATGATTAGAATAAAATGGGTAATTTTTGAAGCTTTGAACAAAGAAAGGTACGTGATAATATTTTAAACAGAAACATTTGGCATATGTTTCTGTTAAAAAGAAAGAATAATATGAATGGCACATATATTTTTGATGTTTTCTAAGAAAACGAGCTAACTGCATTTTAATTTGTAAATATTCAAATTTTCCATTTTTCCAAAAAAAAACAAAAACTTTTTGACAGCAAAACACCTCTAAATTTCCGAAATTTATCAAAATTTCCCAACCCTCTTTCCGTTTTTTTTATTTTTAAGCGTTTTCCTTTTAGTTTATTTATTTATTAATGTTTTTTATTTATTTATTTATTTTTAATAGTTATTATTATTATTATTTTACTAGAAAAGTTCTGTTCCAATGACAGACCACATACACACACAAACTGATTAAATAAATGAAATAAAATGTAAACAGAATAAAATAAAAGTAAATATTTCAAATTAAAAAAAATCAGGAATTTTTTAAATTTATCTATTTGAAGAAATGAATTTAGGAATCTCCCCCCCCCCCCCCGAAAATTTTTTTTTCATGGCGGAATTCGCGCCATAATTCCCCCCCCCCCCCAGACCCCCGGTGGGCACCCCTGTTGTTCAGAATAAAAAAAGTAATAAGTTTATGATAATGTCAATCTGTGATAAAATCTCATTGTAAGTCAAACTTGAAATGCGTTAAATTAGTTGCAGCTTTTCCAACTTTAAGCAGCATATTGTAATAAAAAATAACGCACTAATAGCAAATTATAGCAACCGAATTCGCTGTTTTATTTCAATAATTAATATTCTTAAGCATCTAAGACTTTTAGTTTATAGCTTTTTCACATTCGCGAACAGATGAGACAGTAGATATTTTCGGAATCTTATTTTACAAACAGCTACTCTCTTGTGCTTGACGACACCCCGCTGGCGACCCTCCCTCCGAAAAACGGCTTGAGGCTTAATTACTTTCACCACCTCCAAAGACGCGGACGACACAGCGTAACGAAAAGAGCAGCGCTTCCGTATTGGCGACGTATTGCCTCTACGACACCTAAACGCGACTTTCGCCAAAATTTTCACGCCAATCTTCTCCTAAATGTTGGCTTTTTTGTCATAATGTTCGTAACCAGTCTTCTCCGAGAAAAATAGCATAGGATTATGCTACAGTGTCCCGTCTGGATCCTCTTAAGTCTGTGATGGGGGTGCTCCGTAGCATATGAAGGGAGCTCCATCACCCTTGGAGGGATGGACACACCTGCTTAACATACTTTTTTTTTACGATGGAGGCCTACCCATTAAAAACTTGACCCCCCTCACAAACATTTCTGGATCCGCCGCTGGTATATACAGAGTGTTCCGTTTTAACATGCAAGACCTCTATTTTTGCAACCGTAAGTCCTATATGCATACTTTCAATTGCAAAAAGGTTCAAAATCAGATGCATAGTTAAGATATTGGAAATTCAAAGCAATAATAACTAGTGTGTTGTGGCCATCACGAAACTTTCTTCTATATTTTTCTGATCCCTCCCCATGCTTGACGCAAAAGCAATATTCCCAACAAAAACAAAATTACACATGCAAAAACTTGACGACCATCCCAATGTCTGAATTATTGCAAAAGCAAAGAGCGAAAATTGAAAGTTATTTTAAAAGCCTTGCTTGAATTAATTACAAATATTTTATTTGTTAACAAACATAAGATGACAACAGTTAAAAATTTTAAATCATTGAGATAATATTTCAGATCATTTCCATACAATTAAAATCATGAGAAATACGCAGACGACAATCTATTACGATTTATCTTTCTTATTGTTGCATTAATAAAACTATTTTTATTCGCAAAAAAAGAAAAAAAAATCAACACCTCTTGGAGCGAATGGCGTCAAAATTGAACCAAAGCCTGTTTACATACGGATTCACATATATTCCAAATTTCAACCAGAACGTAGCATTACTTCTTGAGATAGGGCACTCACAATGGAAAAAAAAGAACGGGCGATTGCACCACCCCCTTTTTAGCTGTTGACACCAAAATAAAATCAGCTCTTATACCCACTAAGGGCTACTTGCCGATAAATTTTTCTTTCATTCCGTTCATTATTTCTTGAGATGCAGCAGTCACAATTGACGACAAAAAACGTTCTATAGCTCAACCCCCGTTTGAGTTATTGACACCAAAATTGAATCAGCACGTGTTCCTGTTAATGGCAACAATCGCTTCTCGGCCTTTTGGCTAAGATCAAAGTGTTAATGGCAACATATGGACCAAATTTTGTTTGATTCCGCCTGTTACTTCCTGAAGAATAGCAAGCACGCGTAAATCAAAAAACGTCCCATTGCTCCACCCCCCTTGGAGGAATTCGCGCCAAAAACCAATGGGCACAAGTTCACATAGGGGTACATATGTGTACCAAATTTCATTCGATTTCATGCGGTAGTTTTTGCTGTAGAGCAGCCACAAAAAAGTGGTCACACACACACACAGACAGACAGACATTTTCCAAAAATAGTCGAAATGGACTCAGCACACCTCAAAACGTTCGAATCCTTAGAAATTCGAAAATTTGCACGAATCCAATACTTTCTTCTATATATTAGATATAGAAGAAAGTAAAAATGAGTCAAAAAAAAAAAAATGAAATTTTTGTACGGGCTTTAGGTCCCCTAACTTATATTTAGGGAAGTAATCTCCATTGAAAAACTAGTATGTTGTGACCATCACGAAACTTTCTTCTATATTTTTCTTTTTTTTTTTTTTTTCTGATCCCTCCCCATGCTTGACGAGGAAGCAATATTCCCAACAAAAACAAAATGACACATGCAAAAACTTGACGACTATCCTAATGTCTGAATTATTGCAAAAGCAAAGCAAAGAGCGAAAATTGAAAGTTATTTTAAAAGCCTTGCTTGAATGAATTACAAATATTTTATTTGTTAACAAACATAAGATGGCAACAGTTAAAAATTTTAAATCATTGAGATAATATTTCCGATCATTTCCATACAATTAAAATCACGAGAAATACGCAGACGACAATCTATTACGATTTATCTTTCTTATTGTTGCATTAAGAAAAATATTTTTATTCGCAAAAAAAAAAAAAAAAAAATCAACACCTCTTGGAGCGATCGGCGTCAAAATAGAACCAAAGCCTGTTTACATATGGATTCACATATATTCCAAATTTCAACCAGAACGTAGCATTACTTCTTGAGATAGGGCACTCACAATGGAAAAAAAGAACGGGTGATTGCGCTACCCCCCTTTTTAGCTGTTGACACAAAAATAAAATCAGTTCTTATACCCACTAAGGGCTACTTGCCGATAAATTTTTCTTTCATTCCGTTCATTATTTCTTGAGATACAGCAGTCACAATTGACGACAAAAAACGTTCTATAGCTCAACCCCCGTTTGAGTTATTGACACCAAAATTGAATCAGCACCTGTTCCTGTTAATACCAACATATGGACCAAATTTTGTTTGATTCCGCCAGTAACTTCCTGAGGAATAGCAAGCACGCGTAACTCGAAAAACGTCCCATTGCTCCACCCCCCTTGGAGGAATTCGCGCCAAAAACTAATGGGGTCAAGTTCACATAGGGGCACATATGTGTACTAAATTTCGTTCGATTTCATGCGGTAGTTTTTGTTGTAGAGCGGCCACAAAAAACTGGTCACACACAGACGTGACACACATACATACACACACACACATACATACACACATACATACATACATACATACACACACACACACAGACAGACAGACATTTTCCAAAAAATGGTCGAAATGGACTCAGCACACCTCAAAACGTTCGAATCCGTCAAAATTCGAAATTCGAAAATTTGCACGAATCCAATACTTTCTTCTATATATTAGATATAGAAGAAAGTAATAATTCCAACACAAAAAGTTTGACATTAGTCCGACTAATGTTCACCGATATATGAACCGCAGCGTTGTGTGACTTACACCACTTTACGCTCGCCGTCAATAACACCTTTTGAAGGAAAATATAGCAGTTAACAAGGGTTTAAAACTATATGCGTGCATGGAGTGTGTTTTTCAAATTGATTGAGATTTTGTAGTGCTTTTTACTTTCTTCTATATATAATATATAGAAGAAAGTATTGGATTCGTGCAAATTTTCGAATTTCGAATTTTGACGGATTCGAACGTTTTGAGGTGTGCTGACTCCATTTCGACTATTTTTTCAAAATGTCTGTCTGTCTGTGTGTATGTGTGTGTATGTGTGTGTGTATGTGTGTGTATGTGTGTGTATGTGTGTGTGTATGTGTGTCACGTCTGTGTGTGTCCAGTTTTTTGTGGCTGCTCTACAGCAAAAACTACCGCATGAAATCGAACGAAATTTAGTACACATATGTGCCCCTATGTGAACTTGTGCCCATTAGTTTTTGGCGCGAATTATTCCGAGGGGGGTGGAGCAATGGGACGTTTTTCGAGTTACGCGTGCTTGCTATTCCTCAGGAAGTAACTGGCGGAATCAAACAAAATTTGGTCCATATGTTGGTATTAACAGGAACAGGTGCTGATTCAATTTTGGTGTCAATAACTCAAACGGGGGTTGAGCTATAGAACGTTTTTTGTCGTCAATTGTGACTGCTGTATCTCAAGAAATAATGAACGGAATGAAAGAAAAAATTATCGGCAAGTAGCCCTTAGTGGGTATAAGAACTGATTTTATTTTTGGGTCAACAGCTAAAAAGGGGGGTAGCGCAATCACCCGTTCTTTTTTTCCATTTTGAGTGCCCTATCTCAAGAAGTAATGCTACGTTCTGGTTGAAATTTGGAATATATGTGAATCCATATGTAAACAGGCTTTGGTTCTATTTTGACGCCGATCGCTCCAAGAGGTGTTGATTTTTTTTTTTTTTTTTTTTTTTTTTTTTGCGAATAAAAATATTTTTATTAATGCAACAATAAGAAAGATAAATCGTAATAGATTGTCGTCTGCGTATTTCTCGTGATTTTAATTGTATGGAAATGATTGGAAATACTATCCCAATGATTTAAAATTTTTAACTGTTGCCATCTTATGTTTGTTAACAAATAAAATATTTGTAATTCATTCAAGCAAGGCTTTTAAAATAAATTTCAATTTTCGCTCTTTGCTTTGCTTTTGCAATAATTCAGACATTGGGATAGTCGTCAAGTTTTTGCATGTGTCATTTTGTTTTTGTTGGGAATATTGCTTCCTCGTCAAGCATGGGGAGGGATCAGAAAAAAAAAAAAAAGGAAAATATAGAAGAAAGTTTCGTGATGGCCACAACATACTAGTTAGTCTATGATATTATCCATAGACTAATAATAAGAGTAGACCGAGCTTTCTCATTCTTGCTGATGAAGAAAATTGGTTCATAGATGTATCATGTGACTAGTGGAAGGGCTTGGCGAAGACTTTGGCAGCATGGTTGCTAGATGGCAGCATTATCTATAGTTTGGCACTCGACATGTATTTTAAGACAATGTGTTTTCATTAAAAAAAACTTCCAGGTGCAGAGATTGAACTGTTTTTCTTTTAGTTATGCATTATTTTGACATTAGTAATAGTTTTTGATCAGTTTTCGGTAACTTTTATTTCATTTGGAGCTGTCAGCGTTGGCGTGAACGAAATGGCGTAAACGTTTTGCGTTAACGCAAAAATGTACTAATCGGTATCTTAAATTGAAACTGTAGGTAAAAATCTTACTGTTTGCTGATTCTTCTTGGTCGCTTGCATCTTTTATTGCTTAGAGAGTTATTGAAATTGACTAAAGAAAATGCACAATACTATCTAAACGAAAAACTCACTATATTAACAAAATATTTACAACTTAGAATAACAAATTTACAAATCGGACTCCATAAAAGATCATTCTTCCGTGTTCCATCAATTCTATTTATTTTATTTCCCGCTGGCGTTGATCGTCTGCTACGATTAACGCCCGCTGTTGCTAGGATATCCACCAGTCACATGGTTTGGTTTATGAGCAGCAAAAGGGTTGCCATAGCTCGGTCTACTCTTATTATTAGTCTATGATATTATCTCAATGATTTAAAATTTTTAACTGTTGCCATCTTATGTTTGTTAACAAATAAAATATTTGTAATTAATTCAAGCAAGGCTTTTAAAATAACTTTCAATTTTCGCTCTTTGGTTTGCTTTTGCAATAATTCAGACATTGGGATGGTGGTCAAGTTTTTGCATGTGTAATTTCGTTTTTGTTGGGAATATTGCTTCCTCGTCAAGCATGGGGAGGGATCAGAAAAAAAAAAAGAAAAATATAGAAGAAAGTTTCGTAATGGCCACAACATACTAGTTTTTTTTTTTTTTTTTTTTTTTTTTTTTTTTTTTTTTGTATCATGGCATAGCATTTGAATTTATTACTTTCTTCTTTATCTAATATATAGAAGAAAGTATTGGATTCGTGCAAATTTTCGAATTTCGAATTTTGACGGATTCGAACGTTTTGAGGTGTGCTGAGTCCATTTCGACTATTTTTGGAAAATGTCTGTCTGTCTGTGTGCATGTGTGTGTGTGTGTGTATGTGTGTGTGTATGTGTGTCACGTCTGTGTGTGACCAGTTTTTTGTGGCTGCTCTACAGCAAAAACTACCGCATGAAATCGAACGAAACTTGGTACACATATGTGCCCTTATGTGAACTTGTGCCCATTGGTTTTTGGCGCGAATTCCTCCAAGGGGGGTGGAGCAATGGGACGTTTTTTGAGTTACGCATGATTGCTACTCCTCAGGAAGTAACTGGCGGAATCAAACAAAATTTGGTCCATATGCTGCCAGTAACAGGAACAGGTGCTGATTCAATTATGGTGTCAATAACTCAAACGGGGGTTGAGCTATAGAACGTTTTTTGTCGTCAATTGTGACTGCTGTATCTCAAGAAATAATGAACGGAATGAACGAAAAATTTATCGGCAAGTAGCCCATAGTGGGTATAAAAGCTGATTTTGTTTTGGTGTCAACAGCTAAAAAGGGGGGTAGCGCAATCGCCCGTTCTTTTTTTCCATTGTGAGTGCCCTATCTCAAAAAGTAATGCTACGTTCTGGTTGAAATTTGGAATATATGTGAATCCATATGTAAACAGGCTTTGGTTCAATTTTGGCGCCAATCGCGCCAAGAGGTGCTGATTTATTTTTATTATCATTATTTTTTAGCGAATAAAAATAGCTTTATTAGTGCAACAATAAGAAAGATAAATCGTAATAGATTATCGTCTGCTTATTTCTCGTGATTTTAATTGTATGGAAATGATCGGAAATATTATTTCAATCATAGACTAGTAATAAGAGTAGACCGAGCTTTCTCATTCCTGCTGATAAAGAAAATTGGTTCATAGATGTATCATGTGACGAGTGGAAGGGCTTGGCGAAGACTTTGGCAGCATGGTTGCTAGATGGCAGCATTATCTATAGTTTGGCACTCGACATGTATTTGAAGACAATGTGTTTTCATTAAAAAAAACTTCCAGGTGCAGAGATTGAACTGTTTTTCTTTTAGTTATGCATTATTTTGACATTAGTAATAGTTTTTGATCAGTTTTCGGTAACTTTTATTTCATTTGGAGCTGTCAGCGTTGGCGTGAACGAAATGGCGTAAACGTTTTGCGTTAACGCAAAAATGTACTAATCGGTATCTTAAATTGAAACTGTAGGTAAAAATCTTACCGTTTGCTGATTCTTCTTGGTCGCTTGCATCTTTTATTGCTTAGAGAGTTATTGAAATTGACTAAAGAAAATGCACAATGCTATCTAAACGAAAAACTCACTATATTAACAAAATATTTACAACTTAGAATAAACAAATTTACAAATCGGACTCCATAAAAGATCATTCTTCCGTGTTCCATCAATTCTATTTATTTTATTTCGCGTTGGCGTTGATCGTCTGCTACGATTAACGCCCGCTGTTGCTAGGATATCCACCAGTCACATGGTTTGGTTTATGAGCAGCAAAAGGGTTGCCATAGCTCGGTCTACTCTTATTATTAGTCTATGATTTCAATGATTTAAAATTTTTAACCGTTGCCATCTTATGTTTGTTAACAAATAAAATATTTGTAATTAATTCAAGCAAGGCTTTTAAAATAACTTTCAATTTTCGCTCTTTGCTTTGCTTTTGCAATAATGCAGACATTGGGATGGTCGTCAAGTTTTTTCATGTGTAATTTTGTTTTTGTTGGGAATATTGCTTCCTCGTCAAGCATGGGGAGGGATCAGAAAAAAAAAGAAAAATATAGAAGAAAGTTTCGTGATGGCCACAACATAACTAGTTTTTGAATGCCAATGAAAAACATAAATACTTCGTTTTTTTACTTCGAACACCTGTCATTCTTCTGAAAGGGTGATAAGTTCCAATCTCATCTTCTATACAGTCCCTTGAAACTTTGAACTCGAATATCTCCTTGAGTTTTGGTCGCAGAAATGTCAATTTTTTTGTGTTAGTAATATCTTTCAATGGATATTATTTCCCTAAATATAAGTTAGGGGACCTAGGGCCCGTATAAAAAGTTACATTTTGTATTTTTTGACTCTTTTTTGTTATTTTTGCTTCAAACTTTGAATATCTTAACTCTGCGTCTGATTTTGAACATTTTTGCAATCGGAAGTATGCATCTAAGACTAACGGTTGCGAAAATAAAGGTCTTGCAGGTTAAAACGGAACACCCTGTATATATATATATATATATATATATATATATATATATATATATATATATATATATATATATATATATATATATATATATATATGTACCTATATATTTTCTGAACGGTGTTTTTTACTTTCATCAAAATCTAATATATAGAGGAAAGTATTGGATTCATGAAAGTTTTCGAATTTCGAATTTTGACAGATTCGAACGTTTTGAGGTGTGCTGAGTCGACCATTTTTGGAAAATGACTATGTGCGTGTGGGTGCGTGTCACGTATGCGTGTGACCAGTTTTTTTTTTTTTTGTGGCCGCTCTACAGCAAAACCTACCTTATGAAATCGAACGAAATTCGGTACACATATGTGCTACGTTCTGGTTGAAAATTGGAATATATGTGAATCCATACGTAAACAGGCTTTGGTTCAATTTTGACTCCAATCGCTCCAAGAGGTGTTTATTTTTTATTTATTTATTTATTTTTTTTTTTTTTTTTGCGAATAAAAATAGTTTTATTAATGCAACAATTCGCAACTCCAACGAACTATAGGGGGCACTGAAGTCACTGTCTAATGGCGGAATTGAAAACTAAAACAAACGCACATGGTAACGAAGAAAATGCTAAAAGTGTTGTGATTTTTGTTCGTACGTATGATTTTATTCTTTTTAAATTAATTTTCAAAGTCTTGTGGATATTCTGGCCCACGTAGAAAGAAATGAGAATTCAAGAAGCATTACTAAACGTCAAAGATTAATGCAAACTACGTAGTTCGTAGTTCTAAGCAGCTATTTGCACGATGTTGAATTCGATATTTATCAATTCTTGATAAAACTAAATAATAATTGTGGCCTGACAAGAATAACAATTAATGCTAGAAAATTCAATATGACATTACAAATTGTTATCGAAAGAAGATCCTTTTTTGCCTTGCTTGGCTAGCGATTATTGTTTTCCATTTGTAGCTGAGTTATTTCTCTCGAATTCCCGAATCGGTTCGTTTAAAAAATTTCTGTTTCGATTTTTCTAATTTCTGAGTTACGATTTAATTGTGTCATGTTATGCAAATCATCAACAAAATTCTCACGGATATATGGTGGTAGTTTTCTTTTCAGATGATTGACCATTATTTCCTTTCACTTATCGAATTCTGTAATCTTACTACCATTTTATTCCACTCATGATAAAAATTAAAAATGGTTTAACTAAAAACGCGAAATCTCGCCAAGGCTACTTTGCTCGCACTATACTAATACTATAACCCTAAACAAATTTGGCGAAACCTTTCAGCTGAGAATAAAAGGAATAAAGTAAATTCTTTCTCGGTTATTCATTTTGTTCTACGATAATATATTCAAGAAAATATTTTGCATACTGTCCATTCCAACTAAATGCTGCTGTAAAATATGGTAAGTTTAATTAATTTCAGATTAAAAAAAACCCCATATTCTTACAAATTCATACAAAACAATAAATTTTTTTACCTTGTATAACGTTATCCAAGTTTGTTAATCCAGAATTTTCGCTTTCACCAATTATTAAGGAAATAATGAAAACTAACATTATTTTGAGCAGCTCAAGAACACTACTAAGGGACGAATTAATTTCTGCAGCTGAAAGCAAACTAAGACACATCGATTGCGTTAATAAATACTCAGAACAAACTGCTTGTGTTTACGTCAACTGACAAACGTGGAACGCAACGTGGCAATATTTAAGTTTCATTTGCAGTTTTTTAAATCACCGCAAGGTAGCGTATTCGAGCGCTGGAGTTCCGAATAAGAAAGATAAATCATAATAGATTGTCGTCTGCGTATTTCTCGTGATTTTAATTGTATGGAAATGATCAGAAATATTATCTCAATGATTTAAAATTTTTAACTGTTGCCATCTTATGTTTGTTAATAAATAAAATATTTGTAATTAATTCAAGTAAGGCTTTTAAAATAACTTTCAATTTTTCGCTCTTTGTTTTGTTTTTACAATAATTCAAAACATTGGGATGGTCGTCAAGTTTTTGCATGTGTAATTTTGTTTTTGTTAGGAATATTGCTTCCTCGTCAAGCATGGGGAGGGATCAGAAAAAGGAAAAATATAGAAGAAAGTTTCGTAATGGCCACAACATACTAGTTTTTTTTTTTTTTTTGTGAATAAAAATAGTTTTGTAATTGCAACAAAAAGAAAGATAAATCGTAACAGATTGTTGTTTGTATATTTCGCGTGATTTTAATTGTTGGAAAATGACCAGAAAAATTACGATGATTTAAACTTTTGAACTGTTGCCATCTTCTTTTTGTTAACAAATAAATTTTTGTAATTATTTTAAGCAAGGCTTTTAAAATAATTTTCAATTTTCATTCTTTGCTTTGCTTTTGAGATAAATCGAGAATTGGGATGGTCGTCAAGTTTTGGCGTGTGTAATTTTATTTTTGTTGGGAATATTGCTTCCTCGTCAAGCATGGGGAGGGATCAGAATTATAAGAAAGATGTAGAAGAAAGTTTCGTGATGGCCACAACATACTACTTTTTTTTTTCCTTTCTGTGAAAATGCCATAACTTCCTGAATAATTTATCAATCTTCATAGGTAAGATTTATTTTGAAGATTTTCTTCCCCGTTTTGGGCGAAATAGAAAGACACAATTCACCATTGAGAAGGAATAGATGGAGAGAGTGCAACCCTACTATCCCGATACGGCAACAGTACCATGTGACCAGGGGAGCAATTTCAAGTTGACCGTAACCGTTGAAGAAGTTTTCATTAGCGGAAGCCATGCATGATAACAACCTTTAACTGTAGAAGGGAAAAATTAGATTTATAGTAATAGTGCAGTATTCTACCATAGTAAACTGTGAGGAAAAAGCCACACCAGGAGGTCCAGTAACTTTTCCCTAGCATGTACGAATGTTTTTTACTTCTAAATAAAGAAAAAAATAACATTTATATGCATTCAACGAGTACATATTCCACAGTTGCCTATAATTTTTAAATTTTTGTACTTATTTTACCTATAAAAGTTATAAAACGTTGTTTATCTTGAGTGCAAATAAAATTTTAGTTCCATAAAAACACTTTTTACTTAACTAGTAATTATTTTAACGGCTCTTAAGCATTTTGTGTACATTTGCTTTGCTGGCGAGTATTTTCTCGCCAAGCTCCTGTGAACAGCAGATGCGCAAGAATAAAGATTTGCTATTTTTATGCTTCAATTTAAATACTAGTATGCCTGCGTATGAAATCATTTCAAAACATTGATTACAATACATATGAATCTATGGTATAACTTTGATATACCCCTTCAAAAATTACGCGCCAAATCTGGCACTCCTTACGGACTTTTTAGGGTTACTGTTTCTTATTTTTGTGTTGCCAATTTAGGTTTTTTCAGCTTTTAGGTTTTTGCTGTTGCCAAATTTAGTATTTTCTTGTATTTTGTACCTTGAGTGAGAAAAAAAAGTCGCCAAATGTCCTATTTGGGGGGGGGGGGGGTATACCAAAGTAATTCCGAATCTATAAATTTTCAGTCAATAACAGAACACTTTAAACTATTTGTACATTCCCGTCATTTCAGGGAAGAAACATCAAAATACATGAAAAATGCAATTACATTATATTTTAAAATCCGGAAAGAAGTGGGGAGAGAGTTTGAATGATAGGCCTGTATTTGTATCCGTTATTTATTTATTTATTTATTATTATGCGGTAAAGGAGTTGGAGCCAGAGTCGCTCTGATTTGTAGTCCTGACTTCATAATAAGCATCGTCGCGTCGTGTAAAATATATTTAATGCCAAAAAAGCAATTGCGTGCCAAAACGCGACAACTTCCGAGCCAAACAAGTCACCTGACCTGGGAAACATTGGGTCCCAAGCTTATTTCACTGAGACATTTGCTATGGCTCCCTCCATTAGTATTCCTTCTCAATGACAATTCACAGTTTGGTTATTTTGACGAAAAAAAAACGCTTCATTCATTTTCACTTCCTTTTACAAAAAAAAAGTATTGTATTCGCGAAAACATTTTCACTCAAAAATCGGCCTTAACTTCCATTTTGCTCACCCCCGAAAGAATGATCGTTTATTATTTTCAGTACAATTTAGAGTAATTTTTTTTCTGTACTGTAATAAACTCCATTTTACAGTAATATTTACCATAAAAGTTTCAGGAATTTCAAACAGTATAATTCTTATGATGTTGGTGTTCTACATAGTTCAGCTGTATTTGTATATTCTTTTTCTATATGTATATTGTTCATGTGTTGTATATGGGGAGTTTGATGGCGGAACTGTTCTCAGGGCCGCATTAAACTGGTGAACCATTAAGTGGTCAGTACGGGGGAACCTGGAGTAACATTGTGACAATACATCATTGTGTTTTACTCGGACCTTCGTATGGGACGAAAGTAGGAGACTCTTATTTGCCAATATGACGACTTTCTGGTAAACAGAATTTAACGTGGCAAAACGCTGAAATCATTCAGTTTATAGCTTATCCCAAACAAATATATCAAATACAACTAAATAAACACATTCTGATAACCCAAAAATAGCATTTACAAATAGTATTACGAATACTCACGTTTTTAAAAATCAGAATGAGTGCTCCCAAATGGCATCGCAGCGGACTAGACTCTTGAAACTTCCAGAGATAAATAGTGTTCTTGATCGAATATATAACAAAAAATATCACCTGTGGCAACACCTAGTATAAGACCAGAGAAACTTTGGGGGAAGAAATTTGACTCTGAGACAAAATACGGTGACTATGTCTTACGTACAGACGTCACATGAAAACTCGTGAGATTTAACTTGAAGGTTATTAAAGTATTATTTAAAGTAGGAGGTTCAGATGTACATAGGTACATATGCACATGCAAATAGGCCGAAAAAACGACTCAATATTTTTCTGGGGATGAGCAAAAAAGACTTTTAGTTAGAAATTTGAGTGATTTGTTTTTTTTTTTTTTTTTTTTTTGAATATGATACTTCATGTACTTCGCAGAAAGAAGTAAAAAGCAAGTTAACAGTCGAAAATCTTTTATCTGATATTTTTATCCATTAACATTATCGAAGTGTCCAACCCTACAGTAATGAAAAAAATGAGTTTGGAATCTATAAGGAATATCCATTTGTAGCTTATATATGCATGATATTGATTTAGTAAAACATTTCATGGAATAAAATCATAAAAATATCATTATCGTCTGATCTACTTTCGTTTATGGACTCTATTATCTCTTGACCTTCTTACAGAAGCTCAAGATGACGTCAGAGAATAAATCTGGCGGAAGACGATTGTCTCATAGCAACAGAAGGTGGGGACAAAACTGCAGTTTCAGCACCTTGCATCCTAAAAATCGTTTTGCTGGAAATCTATCTAGGAAAGGGATTACGGAAAAGATTTTCCCTAAGCCCTCCCGAGGAAACCAATCAAATTCCTTGTTTCTATGCGATAGCATTTTGGGCACGTCCCAGACTTTTCCGAGAAGCGTAAATGGAGATAATTTGACGCATCGAATGCTTTTCTGTATTCTTATATAAAAAAAATGTTTTAGCTGTTAAATGGATGCTACATTACGAGTAAAATGCCTGTACGTGGCTGATATTCTCAAGAATAATAAGTTGTATGATTTCCCCTTCCTTTTCTATTATAGATAATTAACTTTAATTTTCGGAACTAAAAGCATTTTAAGCGGCTAATGTTTAGTAAATTTTACTTAAAATTAGCTTATTTTAAATCCTCAATGCATATAGAAGGAGGTTATGAGTTTATCATGTATATGTACAGGATGCGGCAGAAGGAACTCGCCTGTTAAGGAAGCTAAAATAACGAAATAAAGTACAGTAGAACCTCTCAATAAGGGACACTAAGGGGACCAGATATTTTGTCCCTTAAGTAGAGGTGCCCCTTATTTGGAGGTGGATGAATTGATGCATGCCGTGTACTTAGTAGTATAATATCACAATTAACATTAACACTAAGACAATTAATCCTTCTGATTAAATACTGAAAGTGTTTGTTATATACTAAAAAAAATTCATAATTATTCAAGTTTCTAAGTTTATATTATTTTATTAATTAAAATTTAATCAAAAATTTTGTAATGGCAAAGTTTTGTAGCATACAGAAATAATTTTGAACTAATCCATTACATATATTTGCTTTATGTTATGTAAATTACAATGTAATACTATGGGAATTAAAACTAATGTTCAAATTTTAAGTTTTATATCCAAAGTTAATTAGTTGCTGTGCACTCTACGTTGCCCCTGAACCAACTTAAATAAGTTGTTGAGCGGGCAAAACATGCATGTTAATTTCAGCAAGTTTTTTTATTTTACAATACATTACTTATTTCCTTCACATACCTATGTTTAAGTCGAACTTAACTCAAATTACATTTTTGGAAGAAAAGTGAAACTTGAATTCCAGTAAATTAACTATTTCTTATGCTCTTATACATTATTTTTTTGGCTTTGTGACTGTCCCATAAACAGGGTGTCCCTTAATTAGAGGTAGATACATGGAAGTCCCTATTCAAAGGGACTGGGACCAGAAAAAATGTCCCTTAAATAGAGGTGTCCCTTAATGGAGGTTCTACTGTAATATGCGACAGTTTCATTTTCATCACTTATTCCGTTTTAGGACACGCAGTAATACTTTATTTTAAACAATACGTCACTCAAATGGCTGACTTTATTGTACACTGTAAAAAAAATTCGGAAACGTTTCTGAGTATATCGTGCAGCTGCGGTTCATGAAATTTTCAAAAACGTTTCTGAGTATTTCGGAATTCTCTTTCTGTAATGTCCGGAAACGTGTCTGAGTATTTCGGAATCCTCTTTCTGTAATGTCCAGAAACGTGTCTGAGTATTTCGGAATCCTCTTTCTGTAATTTTTAGAAACGTTTCTGAGTATTTCGGAATCCTCTTTCCGTAATTTCCAGAAATGTTTCTGAGTATTCTGTGCAGCTGTGGTTCATGAAAGTTTCGAAAACGTTTCCGAGTATTTCAGAATTCTCCAAACAATTTTCGAAAACGTTTCTGAGAATTTCGGAATCCTTTTTCCGTGATTTTTTCTAAAATATAATTCTTTATTATAGTATTGAATACCATATCAGTTTCAATTCTTTCATATCTAAGAGCAATAATACAAGCAATTTTAGAATCATTCGTGGATTTTTTTTTTCTGAATTTCTAATGACAAATAGCATGGTTAACAGCATAACATATGCACAGTTATAAATTTTTGAAAATTTATGAAATAATATAGTAGTTTCATTCATAATCACAAAATCGTCGGGGGAGGGAAGGGGAGTACTTTCTCAGAAGTGGGATTGTTTGTTAAACAATATTAAACTTCAGTTTTTCTCTCAATATTTTCAAGACAAAATTATCAACATATTGTATTTTTAATGCAGAACTTAAAAACATATCTTGTATCAAACTTGATAGCTTTTATTTTCGGATAAAATTTGACAGAACTTACCTACACTTTTGCGTTCCGAAATTCGTTCACGTCAAGTCAATTTCTTTGACGAACAAAGTGTACCGAAAAGTACCAACAGAGAAATTGATGAATTTAAATATGACACCAAAGTCCCCCTGCTGGAACCATTCGGGTTTATTCCTCTGTTCTTGCCCTTTTCCAGTTTATCACAAATATAGATACTTAATCAAAATAGGTTACTGGTTTAGAGTGTGCGCAAAATGCATTATATATTTTATTTATTAAAACATTGAACTCTATTGCATGATTATTCCATTTCATATATACGAAAGTTCCCCCCCCCCCACACCATAAGAGTGATGGTGCACCCATAAAATGATATAAAGCGCCCCCCACCTTAAAAAAAGCAACCTCTTGAAAATGTCAATGGCACAGTCTGCGTGGTGAACGCCCCTCGTCTTCTCACCATATGTGCATTGCATATTAATAACATAGTATTTAAAAACTGATCACTTTTAAAACGATGACATGAAATAATATTACTTTTTATTTCAGCATGTAAATGCAGCTGTTCCATTTTTGCCACTGACTCATTCCTCCTGACTGTCCTACATTAAACTAGTATATCCACGAAGGAAATGTTATTTTCGGAACTAATGTCAAGGAATTTTTTAATTGTTAACCACATTTAACAAAATGAATAAGCAGATGAATTAATTTCATAACTATGTTCTTACTAATAGATAACATGGTCATTTTCTAATGGTATAAATATTTTTAAATGAATGAATAAATTATAATAAAAAAAGATAAATTATACTGGCACATTTTTTGTGAAGCATATTACAATACTAGAAAATATTTGCATTACCATATTTCTAATGAATTAAACAATTGATTTTTTTTTCTCTTTTTGAACAAAAAAATGTATGTACATCCAAGTATTTCGAAATAACTTTCATGTGATTGCTTCTCAAATATAAATCTTACTTCTTTTGCGTAATTAATCAGTTTCAGTTGGTTACAACAAATAGTACACCGCGCACATAGGTATGTAGGATAACTTTAAATTAATTCGATAAACCCAAAAACAGTTACAATTGGAGCCTCATCAAATGCAAATTAACAAAAACATAAATGTATATAACAACATGTTTTAAAATATTCATTAATACTTACAAGTGAACATGAGCGGAAGAAAATCTAAGTACCTCCATTACAACTGAATAAGTAATCCAAAGGGTTTCGTTTCATTAAGTATAAACACGGGTGTTAAAACTGTTCACGCTTGAACACACAATATATATCTAATTATGGTCGCATTGGAAATTGTAAAGAAGCAAATGGTTATTAACTAACTTAATAGCTGCGTACATCGTCTAAAAAATCAAGGGCAGTCCAAAATGCAAAGGCGTATAATTAGTTTCGACACATTTTACTACTCTCTAGACATGAAATAACAAGCAATCCAATGCTAAACAGTTGCTGACTGCAGCAACCATAGATAAGAAAAAAAGAAGTTCTCGTTATTTCCGACTCATTGGCGCCTGTGTTGGAAGGATGAAATAGGTTTCGAAGCGTTGCGTCATCACTTCCGCTTCTAGATATCTTGAAATAACAAAAAGCTTTCTGTATATTGAGGAGTTCCCTATTGGATGAAGGATTCCTACTATTTCGGAAACGTTTCCGATATATCTAGAAACGTTTCCGAAATTTGTTACAGTGTAGATGCATTGGTTGAGCCGTTCTCCGAAGTGTTTAAGTTCTCTTCTTTTTTACTATAAAAGCATTTAATTCCGCAAGGCTTTAATTTTCGCGAGTCGGTCGCAGTTGCGAAAATTTAAACCATTCGACCTTCACCTTCATGTTTTTATCAGATTATGGTTCTGTTCAGATAAAATTCTTGAACTCACTGATAACTTCATTTTCGCGAAAATAAGTGCTCTTGCAGTATTTGACACCCTGTGACTTTTTTCTGCGGGGGGTTCTCAAGTTCAAGGCGTAAGAACACCGCCCGCTCGTATTCATTTAATTTAGCCCTGCTGTGATTGTGATGATAATGCAATAACTGTTTAATGATCAAAAAATAAGTCTCATGCGTTGTTCAATCTGAAATTACTTGTAATTTCAGTTTCGTTTCAAGGTATGTTAGCATTCAAAAATAATTGCTGAGATTAAGTTTCAAAGCATCTTTTAACGGTGAGACTACCAAGATGACTCGCGCATCGTGGTATACAAGAAACGGGTGTTGGGCCGTCAGTGGGTTTTGACCCGCAGTTCTGGAAATGGTGTGCAACGGTTCTTTGCGTTTTATGTGCATATAAAAAAAGCAGCACCCCTGTTAGTGCTGCATTTTAAGTTTGTTCGTTCTCTTGAATGAAGCCCATTACCCCCCCCCCTCATCTTTTTTAAATGTTTCATTTAAGAGATAAGAAAAATTAATATGCGTGTTTGTTGCACAAAATTTTTGCATTAACATTATATTTATGACTTAATTACGTTATTTTGCTGTGCTACCTAAATTATACATTTTCTTAAATTTGCAACATCTGTAAAAGTTTGCAAACAAGTCTAGGACCACAATTCGAAAATAAAATTCTGTGCATGTTCCTCAGTAGAAAATAAAATTAAAAAAAAAAGTCGTGTTAATAAAACTCATGGCTAGGAAAGCATGATTTATAAAGCTTTAATCATAAACATGCTTTCAAAGTTCCTTGAATGTGTTAGAGTAATTGCTATTTGCTCACAAAGACAACGATATGAATGCAACAAAGCCATTCGTTTACTTAGAATTTATTATATGCATAGTGTTCTTTCTCCTAATTTATCATGGATCATTTCTGTGCATGACACAAACGCTTGATATTCTGTTAAATTGCATAGCAGTCCTCTACAGTTTAGAATTTCTAGTTTGCATGTCCTCAAAACTTCCTCAAACTACTGTTCCTTATGAATATGAAGAAAAAAGAATTGCACCCTAAAATATTGTATAGTCTTTTATGTTACAGTCAAGTGCCCATACTTGGGACAGTTTTGAACTTCTACCTTCAGTAGCATATTAATCAAATGTTTTCCATTTGAACGAAGTGTTCTATTTTAGGGATGTGCCTTAGTACTTCCCCTAAGGAAAAGGTGTAGATGTGCGATGTGTACCTTTAAAAATAAAACAAAAAATGTTTATTGTTCCAAGTTCTGGAACCCCCACCCTAACTTGAGACACTTAACATTTTTATCTTTCTTTTATTTATGCAGCAATAGATAATAGTTTGGGACACCAACTATGATTTTAAAGATGTTTATTTTACAACTCATTGAAGAAAAAAATATCATTTGATAAAAATAACATAATCTTGTAAACGTTTATAGATTTCAGAATGTATACTTGCCCCTGAAAATATTGAATGTCTCTCTATCCTGCTTATTTTTTTTGAATACAATATTTCCGCGTTCCCCTCTATATTTGAAAGCATAAAAGTAATTGGTGAACTCAAATATTTCTCAGTGCATCCGATTTTCAACTCTCCATGTTCCTCATTTCACATTCATTTTCATTCCTCCATAATACGTAAAATTCACAACAAATAAATTAGTCTTATTTATACTTTGAGACTCATTTTCATTAAAAATAACAGTTGTAATATTTTGCAAAACGTCTTTTGCTCATCAATTGGTTCCATTTTTTTAAACAATGACAACTTTTCTCTCCAGTGTTATGGTATGACACATTTATTGTCATCAGAATAGTCATCATAAAAATAAAAAAAAATGTGTTTATACTTTTTTCTTAACACAATTATACATGCTTTAGTACTCTAACTTAGAAGTGTCCCAAGTTTGAAGCATATTTGCAAGCTCTCAAATTTAAAAATAAATTAGTAAAACTGAATTAGTTAAGTGAAAATGAAATTGCTCAAGTAAGACACAGGTACATAGCCGAGATGAAAAGCGCAACAAATTCAATCTAAATGCTACTGAGTTATGTGTAGAAACAGTTTCGTAGGAAGTTTATTTAGCTTGAATTTTTTTAAACGCATTTTTTCCACCGTTTCTAACATTTTCTCGAAAAATCCAAAATTTGCTTCCCCCCTCCCTCCCACCTTTAGCAGCGGGGACTTTTAGTATGTTTACTTACTAACTACCCCTAACAATATTCTGAAGTCAAAAATAATCGCATATTTCATGCACGCTACGCCCCTGTTTTGAGCACTTATTGACTTGACTATTAAGGGGACATACGACTTGCAGAAATGGGCGAAAAACAGTCGAATTCGTTACCTTATAACTCTGAAAGAAAATATGCCCTATTATTATCTTTACATACAGGGCGAAATTTGAATAGTAGCTTACGGAAGCTGAGCCGCATCGATTCTTTTCAATTTTATACAAATGTTTAATGTTGTAGGGGAAATTCAGGCTGTTTAGGCACAAAAATATGTTGTGTTGACTATAGGGCCCCTGCACTTCTTTTGATAGAAATTAAGCTCTGACTAGAGTAAATGTTTTCCTACTAGCTTCTCTCAAGTAGCTCATGAGCGGCAGAAAATGAAGAAAACAACTAATATACCTAAATTTTCTCTTGCTTTCTTCAAAATTCTTCAAAACTTTAGTAGCAGACTCAATACCTTAAAGTGGCCATTACTAGAACATTCACTTAACATACCGTTAAAAAACATTAAGAGAAAAGTTTTAAGCTTGTTTGATTTCAAAGACATTTACACCCATATTTCTTTATTTCCGTTCTTTTGCCTGGACCAATTATCCTCCGACCATTTGTAATTGAAACGCAAATTCACAACTCTAATAAAAAGTGCTTGCGGTGAAAATACGCTTTTCTTCATTTAATTTGCTTCAGTTTCGAATTCACGTGCAATTAAATAAATTTCTCTTTCGCTTGGCAACAAACTCAGAGGGAAATTCGATTCATTTAGTGGCTTCTCTGTCTTTATTTCTAAATCACTTGGGAGAATGGTAAGTATTTTAAAACGGTGCACGAGCTGTGTGCTTTCTAAAGGACCAATTTAAATGAAATATAGTTTTATATGTACAACCGATAAATGTAAAGTTTTTATTCCAAAGCATCAAATTTATTTTGTTAAAAAGCAAAATGTGTTAAATTAAGTGTGCTATAAATGTGTTAAGGACTGGGCACTAGGACTGGGCGATATCAGAATTTTAATTTCGCGATATATCGCTCTCCGAATATCGATATTTTCGATGTATCGATATATTCACGGAAGAATTCAAAGTTTTCCGGGGGGGAGGCAAAATTTATAGTTCAGTGCACATTATAGTAAAAAACAACAAAAAATACTACCAGATATAATAAATGAAATTGATTCTCTAATTCAAAACTTTCCTGGAAAGGGGGGGCGGCGTACGAATAATATATGTATCTCAATGCATGACAAAAGTGCTTCGCAACGAAAAAGTTTAAGGGCATTATTTTGTTTAAATCTTTTAATTTGAGGAGTTTCAATAATTTGAATATACTTAGAACTATATTTCGTATTGATGTCAGTTGATTTTTAATCATTTAATAGCCTTTGCATTAAAACTTTTTACTTCTTAGTTGAGTAACATTAAAGTAAAATACTAGTAATAAATCTTTAAAGAATGCAGTTATAAATTTTGGAAACAATCACACCATACACCCATTAAGTACACAGATCTATGAAATATACCTTTACTAATGTATATGTCACTAGCTGCATTATCCAGCGTTGCAGAGTCTACATCGAAAGTACAAGTTTCGTCTAGTGAAGCATGTTTTACAATCAGGTTTTTCAAAAAAGAAAAAAAAAAGAAAGAAAGCATATACATTTCCCGTCAATGTGTAGAAGGAGCAATTTCATGACTTGAAATTCAATTGGATTTTTCGTAATCATTCCAACATAAACTGGATTTACATAAGGAAAACCCCCCTTGTGGTTTTTTCGCACCCTCCCCCTTCCCTCACAGGTAGGCGAAAAGCTCTATGACAATTCTTGACCATCAAAGTAACTCAGCGCTTGGCAAGAATCCGTCGAAAAACTGTGGCTTCGTAAAAGGAAACCCCCGATTCGGGGGGGGGGTATGGGGTCCCAATTGCGAACGAAAAGTACCCAATGTGAATTCTTGAGCATCAAAAGACCGCTGTGCCAGTTTGGAAAAAATCCGACATAAACTGGATTTGCATAAGAAAACCCCCAGTGGGGTGTATTCGCACTCTCCCCTTCCTTCCCTCATAGGTAGGCGAAAAACCCTGTGATAATTCCTGACCTGATTGCGAACGAAAACTACCCGATGTGAATTCCTGAGCATCAAAGGATCTCTGTGCCATGTTTGGAAAAAAATCGACATAAACTGGATTTGCATAAGGAAAACCCCCTTGTGGTTTATTCGCACCTTCCCCTCTTCCCTCTTAGGTAGGCGAAAACCCTATGACAATTCCTGACCATCAAAGAATCGCAGTGCCAAATTCGGCAAAGATCCGTCGAAAACTGTGGATTCGTAAAAGAAAAAGGGAGGGGCGTGGGATGGTTCCGATTCGAACGAAAACTACCCTATGTGAAATCTTGAGCATCAAAGGACCTCTCTGCCATATTTGGCAAAAATCTGACGCAAATTGCGAATTTGCATAAAATCGTCATTTGGTTAAATCTTAATATATAAAAATCAATGTCCTGAGATAACATATATATATATATATATATATATATATATATATATATATACATATATATCAACGTCAGGCATGGCAGTTGTAGGTTACAAAAACAAAAGGTACCCCATATTTGATGATTTTACCCGTTAGATAAATTTCCTTTTATTTAAGGAACTATACTTTATGATTGCAATTGTTCATGTTAATTAAGATTAATTGCTTTTCCCAAACAAACAGACCAGAACAAGCCTAATAAAAGTTTTAATAAAAAGTAAACTCAGCAGAGAGAACGAAAGCCGAAAGAACAGGTGGAAAAAGCTGATATTGGCATAAAAAATAGTGTGATTCATTAGTTCCTCTTATATTTATCAGGAAAGATTAAAAACAAAGACTTATGTTTATTATTATTAATGTTGCTGTTGTTATTTGTTTTTTAAGTTCCAAGATTGTAATTAGAATTTTCCTTATTAAAATACAAAAAAAAAAAAAGAAAAAAAAGATGCCTCTAAAAATTTGAACTCTGAAAAGAGAAAATAATTCGAATTAATCATGCTTACTTTTGTTATTTCTTTACACTTAACATGAACTGTGATTTTCCAGACTAATCAAGTATCTTTTAATATTTTCGTTAATTCCATTCATTTTATAAGCAATGAATCATTAATCTAAAATTTTAATTAATGTTAGTTTTTGTAGCAATTATTATTAATAAACGGTAGAGTCATAATTTTTTTATCATGCTCTAAAAAATATCTCTCGTTAAATTTATAAAGCAAATATTTTCTTTTTTTCTGAAAGAGCGTTGAGTGAATACTTTCCCTAATACAATTTTGGATGCAAACCTTTGATAATGCATTTTGTACATCATTTATATACTAGGGCCGGATTTAGGAGAGGGTCAAAGGGTCTTCTGACCCCCCTGTAACAAGAATTTTATTGGATAATTTTTAAAATTCAATTTTTTGAAATAGAAAAAATAGTACATGGAATCAATGTTAACCATTTTTTTTAAAACTTGGTTCTGCAAAGCAACTTATTTCTTCTCAGCGCGTCATAATTCAAAGGATTGACCAGGTTCGTTTACTGTGCTACTGCTATTTTGAGTTTTTCGTTCCTTTTCCAAAGAATACTCGTCTCTAATGTGCTTAACGTTTTTCAGAGCACTATTTCATCTCAAAACATGCATATGTGTGTGTGCGCGTGCTTTTTCCAACGTGATCAACCTGTCTGCCTAAAGAAATGTGACTTTTTACGAAAATTTGAGGGAATGTGATCCATGGTTCAGGTTACGCCAATGGAAATTTTAGAAGGAGGGTGGGGGCAATTTGAAAGGGGTTTTGTTTCATTTGGGATGGGGGCAAAGATAGTAAAAGTAGAAGATTGGACACTGCGTGAGTGTATTGCCGAGAAAACAACGACTTCTAATAATGATGGTATGACACAAAAGCTAACATACAGGGAAAGTGAGCACGCGTTTGGCGCCAATGTTGAATTGGAGTTTCTCGGAATTGGCTCAGAAGTTGCTTGGGTTGCTATAGCTTTTGACTCGGAATTCCAAGAAAAAAGAGGGGCGCAAGGTTTGTTGAGGGGAACACATGACCACAGACACGACGGGATACTAATTACCACCCCGATGTCCGATCATTGATAGCAAGATAGTTTGTGATCGTTCTCTATTCCTGGCTTTTTTTCTGAAGAATGGATGCCAGATGTGTGCAGCGGGCATTTGCTTTGTTGAAATCCAACTGTGCAGTTAAATTGCGTTTGGAAGAAAAGTACACTTGCGGAATTGATGGACTTTTTACTCACAAGCATATTTCACTTCTATCTTTTCTTCTAATATTATACATAAATAGTCCAAAAAATAAACATATTTAATTTTTCAACATTTTTATCGGATGGTTGTGAAAGCACATTCACCTCCCCCCTTAGCCCTTACTTAACCGTTGTGCAATGCATGCTGTAACTTTTTAGTTGATGAATTTGACTCCCATCTGCTCACTTTAATGCCTGTAAAAGAAGCGTTCCCGAAACTAAAACATAGAGCTGACGCGGAAACTATGACTTTTTCCAGTATTTTATTATTTATAGTCATGACAAAGCGAGTGCTTGTTTCTGATGAGATGAATTGAAAGAAATAATATAATAACAAAAAAAAAAAAAAAAAAAAAAAAAAAAAAAACGACTCACGGAATGCAAATGTCACAAGAATATCTGAATTAGGGAAATTAAATTGCAACCATCTGATTAACTTTTTGCATTAGTGTTTGTGAAAATTCAAACTAAAGCGAAACATAACGAGCTGAGAAATTACTATAAATTAAAGAAAAAGATTAATACAACAATGACTAGTGATACACAGGAAATAATTGCAGAGTTTTAACTTTGATAATTTGTTGCCTGGGACATACATTTAAAAATCTAATTTAAAAAAAAAATAGATTTTGAATTCCAACAAATCATACAAAATTTATAAATAGGTAAACATTTACATGAAAAAAAAAGTTTTTTCTCAAAAAATCTGACGTGATACATAATAATCTTTCAATCAATAAACATAATTGAAAAGTAATTTCAATTACAAAATGGTTTTCAAAAGTAAAAGAAGCTGCAAACAGTCAGTAAAAATTATGCAACTACTGGTGAACAGCAAAAGTTGACTTTTATTCAGCTTTGTCTTGTGTGTGTGTGTTGAAATTTTTTAAATGAATTTTTTAATTTTTTATGGTAAATTATAATTTTTAATTCAATTTTCGAATTTTTGTGTACATGACACACAAAAACACGTGAAGAACACGTGAAGAATGAATATATATATATATATATATATATACATATATATATATATATATATATATATATATATATATATATATATATATATATATATATATATATATATATATATATATATATATATATATATATATATATATATATATATATATATATATATACGAGTATATATTTAAAGTCACAATTCCTTCCGAACAGCAAATAGCCGCTGAACATTTTAGTCATTGGAGTCCGTTTCATTAATTTCTTGTTGTATATTGGCACTTTTAATTAAATTGCAATTGAAATGAATCTAGCAGCAGATCCTATGCCCAATATTGTAGAATGAAGAACTTTGCTTTTATATAAATTGAGCGGTAGTATTCCTTAACGCCATATCCAAATGTATACCATAAAAATTCCTGGTATATAATTCTCTATAACAAAAGGATTTTACTCGTATGCTTTTGAAAAAAATCTTGTGATTCTCACAAAAGTGATTTATGTTAAAACTTTATTTAAAGTACATTCATATGAATACGAACTGAAATAAGATTAATTTTGATTATTGGCTCAATATGTAGTTCCAGAAAAATTCTTTAACCATTATTTTCTTGTAGCCCAATAGTTACTTCAATTAAAATGACATAACGAATCTCTCTCACCTAAGGAATCTTTGTCTAAGGAATGCCTAAGGAATCATTTATGTTGTAAGTAAGAAATACGTAATGAAAAAATAATCTAAATTTAGAACAGCAATCTTAGGAGATTCTCCTCAAATATTTTGATTATTAGCTCAATATGTAGTTGAAGAGAAATTATTCCACCATTATTTGCTTGTAGCCCTATAGTTACGTTGAGAGAAACTTCATAAAAGAAACCAGGTCCGGATATATAAGTTTTGGGTCCCCCTACAACAAAGTCTGTAGGGCCCTTTCCCAGAGGTTTCTCTTCTCTTTTTTTTTTTTTTTTTTCAATTTTTCGTTTCAATTTCTTAGGTAGTTGGGTTGAAAGTCTAAAAATTTCCAAATATAAGAAATCATAATAATAATAAAAATGCATTGAACTTTTTCAGAAATCACATTTCATTCAAAATTAACGGATGAATGATGAGTAGAATAATTTGAGTAATTTTTGAAACCTTGAACAAAGAAAGCTACGTGCTAATTTTTTAAACAGATAGAAACATTTCGCATGTGTTTTTGTTAAACAGAGAAAATAATATGGATTGCATTACATTTTTGAATGTTTAATATTTTTGATGTTTTGTAAGAAAAATAAACCGCATTTGATTTGTAAGAAGTTAATTTTTCTAATTATAGTAAATGTTATAAGGTATGAATTAGAAATTTTATTAAGTACTAAAATTTTTAGAGCATGTTCATACATGAAACATTTGCTTGACTCAAGTTGATGACTACTGAAATTTCCAGAGGCGATTACTGTGGTCATTTAGCGAGAAACATTTTGAAGTAATGTACAAAATAAAAGAGTGTTAAGACTCCCTCCTTACCCCACCACCATTTTGAATTTTGTAATAAAAGTGGACATTGTTATTAATGCAGTACTTCTGCTTAATACTGTTATTAGTATTTAAATTATTGATCGCTAAATAAATGTGTATAAAATGAACACAAAGATTACAAAACATCATTTAAGTTTTTAAATAGTTTTGGGGGTAATGCTAATGCAACTACTTAATAATGAAAAATTCGAAACCGAACACAAAAATATTGTCAAAACAACAAATTCGGCCTTCCAATTAAAACATTACATTTATTTGCATTATTAAAGGCTGTGAATTTAACAGATTTGCATTTCGTAACGTTTAAATTAATTAGAGCATGAATAAAGTATCCCACCACTTTAAATTTTTTCTAATGGAGTTAAGCCTATCGAACTGAGTCAATCATAACAAGAAGTTCCGTCTAGAACTAGACGAGCCTACTTTCCCGTATACCCATACTACTTTCTAGTACCTGATTAATATTCTCAAAAATAGCTAAAATCGCAAATTTTTTCAAACATATTTTTTTTAATATTTTAAGCTGATTTCTAGGAATAAAATATTCCTTACTTTTCTTCAAAAAAACGAACAAATAAAATAGCAGCACCTTTTAAACAAAGCAGCTAATACACTTCTTTCCATTAAAAAATTTTTTAACAGCTTTTAAAACGAAAAAATAATTATAAGTTCATTAAAATAAATACATCATATAAAAAAAAATCGTTTCTTTTTCCCCTGTTGCCGAAAATAATTTTTTAAACGAATTAATGCACTTACCAAAATAAAAAAAAACAATAAAATGTCAACTTAAAGAAATAATTTTCATTGTCAAAAAAAAAAAAAAAAAAAAAAATCGTCTGCGCATATTTTTCGAGTTTATTCACCGAAAACCAAATACCTAAATTAAAACTTTAGCGTGAAAATAAAAACAAATCATATCAACAATAATTATTTCACAGTTAAAACCACAGCAGCGGAGTCGGAGTCGGAGTCAATCTCATTTTGGGATAAAAGAGTCGGAGTCGAATATCCAAGAATCGGAGTCAGTCATTTGTCCTCCGTGTATAAATGTTTGCCAAAGCTACGAAGTCAGAGTCGAAGTCGGGGAGTCGGAGTCCGATTAATTGTCGGGAACAGGAGTCAGAGTCGGTGTCAGGTCCCCCTAAATTCTCGGAGTCGGAGTCGGGAGTAGGTCGTCAAGAGCTATTTCCAACAAAGTTTGTTTGAAGTAAATCCGCCTTCAAGTACGGAATCTACATTGACTTTCAGTTTCCCCGTAGGCGCTAATGTTAAGGGATTTGAACTGTTCAAAATTGAACGGAAAATTGTTCAAATCAAAAAGATATCTTATATACAAGTTTTTTATCAAAAGCTTTTTCCTACAAAGTTTGTTTGAAGCAAATTCGCCTCACAGTTCGGAATTGCTTTGAATTTCCCCGTAGGCGCTAATGTTAAGTTTTTTTGAACTGTTCAAAATTGAACAAAAAATAGTTCAAATCAAAAAGTGAAATATGGGAATGAGGTGTCCTCGCCGAGATCTTTCGAACAAAAAAAAGTTTGTTCGAATCGGACTATTCATTCAAAAGTTATTAGGGGGGGACAGACAGACAGACCGACAGACAGACCGACAGACAGACAGACCGACAGACAGACAGACCGACAGACAGACAGACAGACCGACAGACATTTTTCCCCATCTCAATACCCTACTTTCCAATTTTTAATTTTTCAATATTTATTTAATTATTTTATTTATTTTTGACTTTTTTTTGTTTTTTCACGATATTTTTAAGATGCATTAAGCCTTCTTTCATGCTTTTTTCTTCTTTTTCTGACTTTTACTGGGAAAGTAGGCTAAAAATTAGCCAATAATAAGGATTTTCTTTGTCGTTATTTAATGTTTTAAAATCAATATTTTAAGACCGCTAAAATCTTCATTCCCGTGACATTTTCCTTAAATCTTAGAACGCTTTCAGTAAAATTTAACCATTTGATTCACTCTGTTTTGGAACATTCAAATGAAAGTATTAAATTATCCGATTTATTTTACTCTTTACTTATTACAAACTAGGTAGGGTGTCCGAGAAAAACGGAAAACATCGGATAGCGGTCAACAGAAAGAGCTTTGGAACCTCTCTGTTTAGTTACAACTTGAGTTACCCGTTTGTGGCAGAGAAAGCAACGTGCAGGGGCACGCAAGATGATTTTCTTCTGCTTCTCTTATGTTCTTTATTCTGCTCTTCTATCTGTTAAGGTTAGAATTACTGCGTGAAGGAAAAAGTGTGCATTAAAAAATTTTTTATTTATCGAACAGATTCTTTTCTGCTCAATAATGATTAAAAATGAGTAAGTTATGATATAGTGCTTTCAGTTGGTTGTGATTAGCATTCAATCAGCAATAGGTTTAAAAGAGTCTTGAGTATTTGAAATTTTAAACTCTTTTGCTTATAATATTCAATTTTATCTCTCTCAAACTGTCTTTTTCTTTTTTATCCGCTACTTCTCGACCTAAAAAATTAATTTGAAAAAAAAAAAAATAAATAAATAAATGAATGAAATAAAAAAATAATTTAACAAGACAATGATATTAGTGTACAAACACGATATCGAATGCATAAGTATATGAAATGAACGGTTTTATCTCAAGATCTTTCTATTTTGATTCTTTGAAATCAGATTTTATGGTAATATATAATTTTTAATTTAATGTTTGTGATAAGCTGATTTGTAGGTTTCGTACATGCAGTAGAAAAACAGTGAAGAATGGGGGAAAAATACGAAATTAATAAAGTCACAATTCCTTCCGAACAGCAAATAGCCGCTGAACATTTTAGTCCTTAGATTCCGTTTCATTGATTTCTTGTTTTATATGGGCACTTTCAATTAACTCTTCATAAATTGCGCTTAAAATGAATCAGCAGCAGACTCGATGCTTAGTACTGTAGAATGGAGAACTTAGCTTTTATAATTTCACGTTTCATTCAAAACTAACGGATGAATTATGATTAGAATAAAATGGGTAATTTTTGAAGCTTTGAACAAAGAAAGGTACGTGATAATATTTTAAACAGAAACATTTGGCATATGTTTCTGTTAAAAAGAAAGAATAATATGAATGGCACATATATTTTTGATGTTTTCTAAGAAAACGAGCTAACTGCATTTTAATTTGTAAATATTCAAATTTTCCATTTTTCCAAAAAAAAAAAAAAAAAACTTTTTGACAGCAAAACACCTCTAAATTTCCGAAATTTATCAAAATTTCCCAACCCTCTTTCCGTTTTTTTTTTATTTTTAAGCGTTTTCCTTTTAGTTTATTTATTTATTAATGTTTTTTATTTATTTATTTATTTTTAATAGTTATTATTATTATTATTTTACTAGAAAAGTTCTGTTCCAATGACAGACCACATACACACACAAACTGATTAAATAAATGAAATAAAATGTAAACAGAATAAAATAAAAGTAAATATTTCAAATTAAAAAAAATCAGGAATTTTTTAAATTTATCTATTTGAAGAAATGAATTTAGGAATCTCCCCCCCCCCCCCCGAAAATTTTTTTTCATGGCGGAATTCGCGCCATAATTCCCCCCCCCCCAGACCCCCGGTGGGCACCCCTGTTGTTCAGAATAAAAAAAGTAATAAGTTTATGATAATGTCAATCTGTGATAAAATCTCATTGTAAGTCAAACTTGAAATGCGTTAAATTAGTTGCAGCTTTTCCAACTTTAAGCAGCATATTGTAATAAAAATAACGCACTAATAGCAAATTATAGCAACCGAATTCGCTGTTTTATTTCAATAATTAATATTCTTAAGCATCTAAGACTTTTAGTTTATAGCTTTTTCACATTCGCGAACAGATGAGACAGTAGATATTTTCGGAATCTTATTTTACAAACAGCTACTCTCTTGTGCTTGACGACACCCCGCTGGCGACCCTCCCTCCGAAAAACGGCTTGAGGCTTAATTACTTTCACCACCTCCAAAGACGCGGACGACACAGCGTAACGAAAAGAGCAGCGCTTCCGTATTGGCGACGTATTGCCTCTACGACACCTAAACGCGACTTTCGCCAAAATTTTCACGCCAATCTTCTCCTAAATGTTGGCTTTTTTGTCATAATGTTCGTAACCAGTCTTCTCCGAGAAAAATAGCATAGGATTATGCTACAGTGTCCCGTCTGGATCCTCTTAAGTCTGTGCTGTGATGAGGTCGCCAAGTGGCGCTAGTCGACTGGAGTGTTCAGTTAGTTCAATTTCGTTTCGCCGACGGAAGCACGCGAATTTTTTTGCTGGAGATTAATCAGTTTTGCAGCGATAAAATAATTATTTTTTAAAACTTTTACTTTTTAATTTGCATTTTATTGGTCTCAGCATAAAAGGCTGAAATTTTACGTTGTGGCAAAAACTTATTCAGCCGCAGTTTTGAAGTTTAACATAAAGAATTGGATGTTGACGCGTTTAGTTTTCCAAGCGGCTGATTTTCCCTATGTTGAAATTCGCTCAAGCTCTTAAGCATTATAGTAAAAGGTTTAAGAGTTCTTACAATCGATTCAGGCGTTCGGCATGAAAACTTAATAATTTGATTTTCTTAATTTGAAGATAATTATCTTTTCTTCCCAAAGCTTATCTTCTATTTGTTGAAAGCTAATTTTGATTCCCCCCCCCCCCCTGTATATACAGAGATGCACTCACCTGGAACTCGAAATTTTTTTCCATTTTGACTATAGAAAAAAGCTAGAACTAACCATATATCCCTTTCTGATTTTTGATTTTTTTTTTTTTTTTTTCTGGCTACGGGCGCTGTGTATGTACGTTTATCTACAAGCGTAATCGGTTATTTTTCATTCATTAATTTGATTAATACAGTTGTAACAATTAAAGTTGCTTTGAGGTCACATAAAAGTACAGTCGAACCTCCATATATCGAACTTCCACATATCGAAATTTTCTATATATCGAAATCCCAGCAAATTTCTATGTTCATTACATAGAAAAACTGTTTCTATATATCAAAAAAATCTCTATATATCGAAATTTTTTTCGAGACATTCGTAGATTTTGTTTTCCATTTTAGACTGTTTGTCTCATGAAAACTGAAGGTTACGGGAAAAAATTATGTTCACTAAAGGTTGCTACGGAACTCATAAGAAATCTGGGTTTGAAGGGTGTGTAGTTAAGTCGTTGTTCCGTTATGAAGTTCTTAAATTCCCTCAAGTTTATTTCAAATCTTAGCTGTAACCAGTAACACTAAAATCATTTTCAAATTACCCTTTTTGTTTGTTGATTATCATTTCTAGTTTTCTTAGCTTCAGTAAAAATCATTCAAGATAAGTAGATTGATTTTTTAATTTTCTCTCGATCACATTGTTAAAACGAAAATCCCCTAATGTTGCGATCAAGTTGAATTGCCGAAGAATATGAAGATGTATGGTTGACGTAAAAATGTAATTTCTGTTAATTTTTTAATCATCAACTTTCATTTAATTCCATACTCGTATAAATTATAAATTGGGTTTCATGCACGAAAATTAGCTTTTATTTTAATGTTTTAGGATATTTTAAGATAAAATAAAATCGTTTCTATATATCGAAATTTCTATATATCGAATTTTTTTCCGGCAATTTGCTACTTCGATATATGGAGGTCCGACTGTATTATGCTTCGTTATTCTTTTTTCAATGTAAAAAAAAAATGAAATATTTTGGAAACAATTTTTAACAAAATTTTCGTCCCCCCTGCACCATGTGTTTACGTTCAGTTAAAAAATAAAATTGGCAGCAAAAGCATATAATAGAGAAACAGGTGAATAACCCGAACGTAATAAGGGTGTAAGTAATTTCCATTGCTACTTTTTTGCTTTTTCTTTTCTCTAACCACCTCAACTCTTTTCTCCTTGTTTTTCTTCCATGTAATTTTTTGTCGCCGCTGCTCACTATTTTATGCTACTTATTTTTCATGTTACATTGTACTATTCTTATTTTTATCAACGACTTTACATATCTCGAAATTCGAGTTTTATTTCCTTGTTATTCTATATGCGATCGAAAATGAGTAATACGCTGTTCTGGATCATTTTTTTTTCTTAGCGGCAATGTTGAAACATTAAAGTAAGTATGATTTCTTTCATGAATAATTTTTCGTTTATTTGTTTCGGGTTCTCGAGTCAAATTTTTCTCTTTTAATTTTATGTAACCATCAATCCCAGGGGTGCCCACTTGGAGGGGGGGAGGAGATCATGGAGCGGCCTGCACCATTGAAATTTTTGGGAGGCTGTTTTGAAGGGTATTTTTCTCTTTTGGGAGGGGGGGGGGGGCTCTTCGCGACATTTAGAATGTGCGCACCCCTGTCAATCCAATACTTTTTTTCCTCCCCAAGTTATTTTTTTTTTTTTTTTTTTGCAACCATTAACACTTTTTGGTGGTTTTTGCTCTTTTATTATACACTAGTGGCACCCGCACGGCTTTGCCCGTAGTAGAAAATTAAAAGGTCTTTTGGTTCGCCTGTACATTTATAAATATTGTATGATGAATTTCTCACCAATTGGCTTGTCCATGTTACGGTTCCACGTTATGATAACTTGGTAAGTTACTCGTTCATCTTATGATAATTTTGTTCGGGAAAATGTTCTTAAAATTGGAATAGAAAAAGAACAAAATCGAATTTTCGAAAAATCGCTTCGAGGTGCACACCCCCATGCTACAAACTAACTTTGTGCCAAGTTTCATGAAAATCGGTCTAGGCGCTATGCGCGTCGCAGAGATCCTTACAGAGAGAGAGAGAGATCCAGACAGAGAGACTTTCAGCTTTATTATTAGTATAAAGATAAAGATAAATAACGATTCAAAAAAAGTTATGGTTTACTTTTCTAATTATTTGATTTGTTAAGCTTTTTGTCTTTTGCGCTACTAAATGAAAATCCTTTTTACTCAACTTGTACAGGCGGACGAAATGTAAAGGAATTCCAATGTAAATATAATATTTTATAAGCATATTTATTAACTTGTGTATTGATTTTCGCGAGTATTGTATTCGCAAAAAAATTTTCACTAACAAATCGACCTTAATTTCCATTTTACTCACCCCCGAATGAATGTTGAGTTTTTTTTTTTTTTTTTTTCGACTCAACCACACGTGGATAAGTGCCTAAAAACGTATAGACACGCGAAATATCCATTTTGACGACTCCCGAGTTAGTTACAAGGAGTTTTCTCGTGACGTCTGTATGTATGTATGTGCTGTATGTCGCACAACCCAAGAACGATATGTCCTAGAAAGTTGAAATTTGGTACGTAGACTCCCAGTGGGGTCTAGTTGTGCACCTCCGCTTTTGGTTGCATTCGGGTGTTTCTAAGAGGGTCTTTTGCCCCTTTTTGGGGGGGGGGGGAAATCATTGTTAATTTCGATGTAAACTCAAGTGGTGTTACAATTTGGCGGACACTTGGCGATATATCGCCAGTCTTTTGGTCGCCAAGTTTTGACGCCAACTTGGCGACAAAATTAGCGAATTTTTTAAAATCTGGTTTCAATTTGGTCATTGTTGTTGATATTTAGAGAGTAAACTATTAAATCACATTAAAATTACCAATAATGGGAAAATGACATTAAATTGAAGTAAAAAAAAGTCATGTGAGGCACATCAGCTCGTTTTTTTTTTTCCGGAGTAACGGAGTAGTATAATTTTTTAACTTCATGAATATTTTATTCTTGAACCCTGAATTCAGTATTTCTGGTTCGTTTCGTTGATGTCACTCACATTGCTTTGCTGCTAGATGCTTCAAACGAGTTTTATTCGGAAGTTGGTCAATTTCGGTTTCTATTAACACGGAAGTTTATCCTCATAAAGACGTGTTCCTATAGCCAGTGAAATATGATCCCTGCCGCCCTTTCCTTCATTTTTATATGAACTTAGTTGCGTGTAGGGGGGGGATATATTTTGATTTGTAGGTCGATTACCTCAAAAATAAATTTGATTAAACCATAGAATATTTAAAATAATAATACCGTTTTACCCCGCTTTATCCGGCATGCCGGAAGAAAACGAGGTTGACCAGCATGCCAGGAAATTCGAATTTTCTGGCACGCCGGATAATTCGAGGTTTATTTTGCAACAAAACAAAAGTAAATTTTCCCATTCAGTTCCAATGGGGTCGTTCCCAAAATTTTAAAAGTTTTTTTTTTTTTTTCTGAAAGAACATGCTTAAAAACATAGGATCTAACCATTTTTTAAATAATTTAAGTTTAATATTTTTAAAAAATTACTTAAATCGGTGCGCTTTCATTGTTTACATTTCTTGCCAATGACATCACAAATGATGAAATGACATTATGTGTTGCCATTCACAGAGCAAAATATTTAATTCGCATCTTTACTCACGTTTATTGGCAACGATAGGGTTGATAGCAAGCGTAGAGCGCAATTTTAATTCGCTTCTTGTTTATTATAAGGTGGAAACGCGGTACAAAGATGCGCCAAAGAGCATCATTTGTGACGTCATCAAGACCACGCCTTGTTTGCAAAATCGGACTTTTAAAAAAATTAATTAAAAAATAACTGTTGGGAAAATGAAAGAATTTTCTGGGTCCATGTTATTTTTTTTTTGCTTATTCTATCAATTTCAGTGACTAAAAGTACTACTTTTGATTGAAGGAAACAACCCCATTGTGTATTGCAAATGATATTTTTATTTATGGTAGGTCATTAATAACGGATTTAATTATATGCCAATAAAGAAATCAATTCAGAAGGTTCTTAATTTTTTTGAATAAATTATTTTAGGTTCCTTTTACATAGGTGAGTATAGTTTTTACTTTCTTCTATATCTAATATATAGAAGAAAGTATTGGATTCGTGCAAATTTTCGAATTTCGAATTTTGACGGATTCGAACGTTTTGAGGTGTGCTGAGTCCATTTCGACCATTTTTGGAAAATGTCTGTCTGTCTGTGTGTGTGTATGTATGTATGTGTGTGTGTGTGTGTATGTATGTGTGTCACGTCTGTGTGTGACCAGTTTTTTGTGGCCGCTCTGCAACAAAAACTACCGCATGAAATCGAACGAAATTTAGTACACATATGTGCCCCTATGTGAACTTGTGCCCATTAGTTTTTGGCGCGAATTCCTCCAAGGGGGGTGGAGCAATGGGACGTTTTTCGAGTTACGCGTGCTTGCTATTCCTCAGGAAGTTACTGGCGGAATCAAACAAAATTTGGTCCATATGTTGGTATTATCAGGAACAGGTGCTGATTCAATTTTGGTGTCAATAACTCAAACGGGGGTTGAGCTGTAGAACGTTTTTTGTCGTCAATTGTGACTGCTGTATCTCAAGAAATAATGAACGGAATGAAAGAAAAATTTATCGACAAGTAGCCCTTAGTGGGTATAAGAACTGATTTTATTTTTGTGTCAACAGCTAAAAGGGGGGTAGCGCAATCACCCGTTCTTTTTTTCCATTTTGAGTGCCCTATCTCAAGAAGTAATGCTACGTTCTGGTTGAAATTTGGAATATATGTGAATCCATATGTAAACAGGCTTTGGTTCTATTTTGACGCCGATCGCTCCAAGAGGTGTTGATTTTTTTTTTTTTTTTTTTTTTTTTTTTTGCGAATAAAAAATATTTTTATTAATGCAACAATAAGAAAGATAAATCGTAATAGATTGTCGTCTGCGTATTTCTCGTGATTTTAATTGTATGGAAATGATAGGAAATATTATCTCAATGATTTAAAATTTTGAACTGTTGCCATCTTATGTTTGTTAACAAATAAAATATTTGTAATTCATTCAAGCAAGGCTTTTAAAATAACTTTCAATTTTCGCTCTTTGCTTTGCTTTTGCAATAATTCAGACATTGGGATAGTCGTCAAGTTTTTGCATGTGTCATTTTGTTTTTGTTGGGAATATTGCTTCCTCGTCAAGCATGGGGAGGGATCAGAAAAAAAAAAAAAGAAAAAAAAGAAAAATATAGAAGAAAGTTTCGTGATGGCCACAACATACTAGTTATTTATTGAATAGCTATAATAAATTCTTTTAACACTGGCTTAGGGGCGGTAACTTACTGCTTAAATGTTTGCTTATTACTTTCTTCTATATCTAATATATAGAAGAAAGTATTGGATTCGTGCAAATTTTCGAATTTCTAATTTTTGACGGATTCGAACGTTTTGAGGTGTGCTGAGTCCATTTCGACTATTTTTGGAAAATGTCTGTCTGTCTGTGTGTGTGTGTGTGTGTGTGTGTGTGTGTGTGTGTGTGTCACGTCTGTGTGTGACCAGTTTTTTGTGGCCGCTCTACAGCAAAAACTACCGCATGAAATTGAACGAAATTTGGTACACATATGTGCCCCTATGTGAACTTGTGCCCATTGGTTTTTGGCGCAAATTCCTCCAAGGGGGGTGGAGCAATGGGACGTTTTTTGAGTTACGCGTGCTTGCTATTCCTCAGGAAGTAACTGGCGGAATCAAACAAAATTCGGTCCATATGTCGCCCCTAACAGGAGCAGGTGCTTATTCAATTTTGGTGTCAATAGCTCAAACGGGGGTTGAGTTATAGAACGTTTTTTGTCGTCAATTGTGACTGCTGTATCTCAAGAAATAACGAACGGAATCAAACAAAATTTTTTTGACAAGTAGCCCTTAGTGGGTATAAGAGCTGATTTTATTTTGGTGTCAACAGCTAAAAAGGGGGTAGCGCAATCGCCCGTTCTTTTTTTCCATTGTGAGTGCCCTATCTCAAGAAGTAATGCTACGTTCTGGTTGAAATTTGGAATATATGTGAATCCATACGTAAACAGGCTTTGGTTCAATTTTGACTCCAACCGCTCCAAGAGGTGTTGATTTTTTTTTTTTTTTTTGCGAATAAAAATAGTTTTATTAATGCAACAATAAGAAAGATAAATCGTAATAGATTGTCGTCTGCGTATTTCTCGTGATTTTAATTGAATGGAAATGATCGGAAATATTATCTCAATGATTTAAAATTTTTAACTATTGCCATCTTATGTTTGTTAATAAATAAAATATTTGTAATTAATTCAAGTAAGGCTTTTAAAGTAACTTTCAATTTTCGCTCTTTGTTTTGTTTTTACAATAATTCAGACATTGGGATGGTCGTCAAGTTTTTGCATATGTAATTTTGTTTTTGTTAGGAATATTGCTTCCTCGTCAAGCATGGGGAGGGATCAGAAAAAGGAAAAATATAGAAGAAAGTTTCGTGATGGCCACAACATACTAGGTTTTAATTCAGTTTTTATAAAATTATTCGTTATTTAATAATATTTTCTTGTTAAAATAACAAATGACATTGTTAGTTAATATGTTACAAAATTAAACTGTTCATTAATATTAATAAGATGTGTATAGAACTTATATTATTTTTAATGCTGAACATATATTTTTTATAGTATTTTTTTTTCCTACCCTCAATTTTTCCGCCATGCCGAAAAGGACCAGGCAAGTGTTATTGAAAATCTGGTGACCCCTGATTTTTGCGGCATGCCGGATAATGCGGGTTAATACGGCAATAATAATCATATGTTTTTGTAAGTTTGCATAAACTATTTGGTGTCTCCCCAGTTTTGCCGACATTAAATTGTTACCCCCCTGATTTTCAGTTTCAATCATACCTATTGATAGGGGGAGGGGGAGGAAATTTGAAATGTCGGCGAAACTGGGGATGAACAAACTATTTTATTCCACGTTTATAATGAGTAGGTTATAAAAAAATTACTAAAAATGAAAAATATTTTCAGTGAAAACCAACTATGCAGTAATTCGTAGGTAATTGAGAGTGCAAAAAATGAAATGCATGCAAAGAAAATCTATGTAATGAGAAGCGCTTTTCTCCCTCGGAGGATTTAATGCATTCGTCCCTTCTGAAAATAAAAACTTAATTACAGTACTATCTCGTTTATCCGGTTTAAATTTGTAAAGTATAAAAAAAAAAATATGTTCACTTAGGGGCTGTCCATAAGTGTCACTTTTTTTTTTCAACTTTTTGACCCCTCTCCCCTCCCCCTTTGTCACACTTCACCACGTCCACCCCCTTTGTCACATGTAACGCTATTTTTCAGAAACATATTTTTAAAAAAATACGTGTTGTAAACGGGTTAACTCCCTCCCCCTTGTCACAAACTGCCAACTCACGCACCTCCCCTCCCCTTTTCTTATTCCCTCACAGCGTTACATAATGGGGTTGTTTCCTTCAATCAAAAGTACTACTTTTAGTCACTGAAATTGATAGAATGAGCAAAAAAAAAAATAATAACATGGACCCAGAAAATGCTTTTGTTTTCCCAACAGTTATTTTTTAATTAATTTTTTTAAATGTCCGATTTTTCAAATAAGGCGTGGTCTTTATGACGTTTAAAATGATGCACTTTGGCGCATCTTTCAATTGCGTTTCCACGTTATGATAATCAAGAAGCGAATTAAAATTGCGCTCTACGCTTGCTATCAACCCTATCGTTGCCAATACACGTGAGTCAAGATGCGAATTAAATATTTTGTTCTGTGAAAATTACAATTTAATGGCATTTCATCATTTGTGATGTCATCGGCAGAAGCATAAACAATGAAAGCGCACCGATTAAAGTAATTTTTAAAAAACATTGAACTTAGTCAAATTATTTAAAAAATGGTCAGATCCTATGTTTTTAAGCATACTCTTTCAGAAAAAAAAAAAAAAATACTTTTACAATTTTGGAAACGACCCCATTTGTGCACAGCCCCTTCGAGAACGAAACTATAAATGCGCCAAATATTCGCTCTTTATTTTAATTAAATGTGAAACTCCTGTCAGTTCGACACCACTGCAGCTGAACTGTAGATGATAAAGTGTCTGCGTCTAACAATCCTTTTTTAATTTTGTTACAAAACATAGTTTTTTGTTTTATTAAAATGGATCTTATTTACGAATGTATTTTGCTTGTTGTCCATATTACTCGAATTTATTTTTTTCGTTTATCTGGATTGTCTTTGAACCGAGTTAGTCCGGATTAGGAGTCCGGATAAACGAGGTGGTACCGTATATTGAAACTGCATAATTAATCCAGAAAAGCGTCCGCGCCTTTTATTCTTTGAGGTATTGTACAAATTCTTGCAGAAAAATAGTTCTACTGTACATCGGATTAAAAAAAAAAAAAACTTTTAGAACTCCTAATTATCAATTAATTACTTAACAGTATTTTAATGGTATTTTAATTATTTTTGCGTTTTAGTGTAGACGTCTTGCTGACTACTCAACATAAGAGTAGTTTCAATAAAGCTGATGCATTGACTCCGGATTATTTGCAAGTGCAAAGCAAAGGGATGTAAATGGATTTTTAACAGCTTCGAGTAAAACGCGTTTAAGAGACACTTTTTTTTAAAAGCTTGAACACTTTTGTTTTCAATTTTCGTAAAAATTTCAGGCTGTGTTAGTGGTACTATGATAAGAAAAGTGAATTTTCTTTTTTTAAAAAACTGATTTGTTTGTCCTTGAGTAGGGGTCAAAGTTTAGGATCCTGAGAAAAAAGAGCTAAATATATGATTGCTTTGCTTCAAAAGCTATATTATATTTTGCTTAGTACTAAACTGTGGTGAGTAGTTTCTTTTTACTTTAGTAGTTAAACAGTCTCAAAGTCGATGACTTTTTTAAAAATTGCCAACTTTAGAGGTCAATAACTTTGATCGCGACGGGTCAACAACTTTTGGACATAGCTGTAGTTATAGTCCGAGTAGTGTAGTGTAAGGTCCATGTTAGAAACCTATGGCAACTAATCAACTTTTTTAATTACGCGGTCTCAAAGAGCTAATTTGAAACAACAAGAATCAAAGTTTTCAGTCATTTACTCAATAACGCCTGAGTCAATAACTTTGAGCAAGAGCTGTAATTATGCTCTACGTGGTGTAGTTCTAAACTCATGTCAGAAAACTTGAGATCTAATCACAATATTGTGACAATTCACTGAATATACCATGCATCTTTGGTATTTTTGACTTAATAATGATCCAATGACTTAATAATTTGACTTAATAATGACCAATGCTATATTTTAGGAAGAGGATTACAATTGGGTAAGAGATTGAGTTCATAATTAACAGCAGAATTTGCATATACACTACTTAGTAATAAACTTTTAAAAATAAACAAATTTACTAAATTTGGCTCAAAAGTAAAAATATAATTACAAAGTTTAAAAAAAAAACACAGGTTTGTAAGACAATAACAAAAGATGCGGATGAAATGTGCATAATGTTTATATCAGAGTGAATCCACGTCAACTGACCTGATTTTTCAAACTGTCCCCGCTCGATCATCCCCGAATATTTTATAGAGGCTTAGAGATGTCTTTGAAAGTAACCTAATGCTGATTTTCAGGTTCCGAGATTCGAATCTTGAGGATCTAGGATCTCCAAAATATAGTGCTCCAAAATGGCGGATCGGTTTTGTGAAAAGAACTGCTATGTTGTGGTCAAGGTTACAGAAAATTTTATTACACTGGAAGCATGGAATTTTGGGAGCTTAAAGTACATTTGTTTGTTGATTCGTTCTCTTATTTATGTGAGTTTGAGCTCATAAGATTTTGAGTAGCACGCATATAAACTCGTGAAAAAACGCTCTTTTATACTGAAATCATCATTTTTGAGACCATTTAATTAAGTAAGATGATTAGATCTCATGATTTTCTGACATGAGTCTAAAACTACACCACGTAGAGCATAATTACAGTTCTTGCTAAAAGTTATTGACTCAGACGTTATAGAGTAATTGACATAAAACTTTGATTCTTGTTATTTCAAATTAGCAACCTTGAGACCGAGTAATTAAAAAGTTGATTAGTTGCCATGGGTTTCTAACCTGGACCCTAAACTACACTACTCGGACTATAACTACAGCTGTATCCCAAAGTTGTTGACCCTTCGCGATCAAAGTTATTGACCTCTAAACTTGGTCATTTAAAAAAAAAATCATCGACTTTGAGACCGTTTAACTACTAAAGTAAAGAGAAACGAAAGTTATTTTATATTTTTCTTAGTACTATACTGTTGTGAGTAGTTAATCATATACTTATTTCCCATGGTTACTCACGGCTTTAGTGGATATCCGGGCCCAAACAAGGCAAAAAAAGTTTAAAAAATTGCATTTTGAATTGACCTTTGCCCTCAAAGCCATGAGTGAGTCACCAAAATATTTGTACTAGAATGTACCTAGTATCAAGTAGTATCCTTACTTAAAAGAATTGGTTCGGTTCACTCATTGCTTTTGAAGCAAAGCAATCATATATTTAGCTCTTTTTTTCTCACGATCCTAAACTTTGACCTCCACTCGAGGGCCAAGAAGTCAAATTAGAGAGGAAAGAAGCTTCACTTTTTCTTATCACAATACTAGTAAAATATCCTGAAAGTTTCAGGAAAATTGAAGGTGTCAACTATCAGGCCCCCATTCACTTTGTCCAGCTTTAAAAAAAAAGACTCTTAAAGTTCAGATTCTAGGTAGGTTTTCATTGAAATATTTTTCTAAATCATGCTGAATAGCAGGACCGACCAGAGCAACTGCTAGTGCCATCGCTTGCCCTAAAACAGAACAGAGGTTCACTCCTACCATTTTCACTGATTACATATCTCCAAATTTTTAATTTTGACCCACATCCCTTTGCTTCTCACTGCCTCATATGTTCATTGCATATTTTTGCTTCTCTTGACGTTTGTCCATATAAATGCATACGACCAAGGGCGCCCATATAGGGGGCAAAGGGGGCTCTACCCCCCCCCCCCCGTAGAAATGAGAACTTTCTTGCTTTTAGTGCTTTTTTTCTTTGCAAAAATGTAAAAATAAATCTTTTCCAGCCATTAATGAATAAGTTGTTGAAAATGTCAAATTTTAATATCTTTAATCTGTATACTGAAATCGATTTCTATGGGGAAAATATTCGGCTAAACCATAAGGAAAATTTCTGAGCCCCCCCCCCCCCCCTTAAATTTTGCATATGGGCGCCCATGCATACGACTGACTGTTTAAAAAAATAAATGCATATTACTACGTTTTACACTTGCTTTTAGGTTCATTTTACTTTTTATAAATTGAAGTCAGTAAAAAAGTTACTCTCTCCGGGAAAACATACTGTATTTGGGGCAAAGCTAAAATAGCAGCGTTGTGAAGGTTATGCAGATCCTAATTTACAGAAATACGACGCTGGCAAGTTAGGTTTGCCCCACCTTGCGCAACCTAGATTTTTGAGTTGCAAAACTATAATCCCACTTTTTAGAATAGTTATTTAAGATTTTACGTATAAATGTCCCTAAAGCAGTAAAAGTATACTGAGTGGCACAAATGATGTTACACTTTGCAAGGGGAGGGGCGTTCGTGAACTTGTGACAGTTTGTGAAAAGGGGTGATAAAAAGTGTGACATCAAACATTTTCTTTTACAAGAATACTTTAATGAAAAATAGCGTGAAATGTGACAGGGGGGGTTATGGCGCAAGTTCCGCCATCAAAATGGGGGGATGGGATTTTTAAAATTTATTTATTGATTTATTTTTAGTTTAAATTATTTATTTTATTTTGTCTCTTTATATTTTATGTCGTTCATTTATTTAGTTTCTCTGTGTATGTCATTGGCGTAGCACAGAACTTTTCTAATAAAATAAAAATAATAATTAAAAATAAATAAATGAAAAAATAAAACATATTTTAAAAAATAAATAAAATAAAAAAAGAAAGCTAAAAAGTAACAAATTAAAAAGGGAAAGACGGTTAAGAAAAAAATGGGGGGAGGGGGAATTTGCACCATAGAACTTGGGGGGGGGGGCATCCCCTGACATGTTACAAGGGAATGGAGGGGGTAAGAAGATGATGCGTGACGTGACACTTTGTGGCTAGGGGGAGGGGGCAGAAATGTTGAAAAAATGCGCGACATCATTTATGGATAGCCCAATCTCAAATTTTTTATCATGGAAAAGATTTCACTACACGTGGAAATGTTATTTTTTAGTGGTAAAAAAAAATGGAAGAAGATTTAGTCAATATTCAAGGAAAAAAAACCAAGGATATCCTTATTAGCCATATTTTGTAAAGATTATCCTTGAGGAAGAGATTTCCTATAAACAGTGCAGTGGTGTAGCTAGAAAATAATACGCTGGGGGGATGGTTAAATTTCGAAGGGATTAGGTTAATGGTTAGTTATAGTCGCTTTCTATGGTCAAAAACGGAAAATTTCTGTATGAGAGGGGGGGATGTCCCCAAATTCCCTCAAACAAAAGATTATCAACAGTGTAGCCTAAAAAATACATGTCACACCTTGGTTTGGTTACAATATTTAAAATATGGAACAACACAGTCTAGAATCTAGAATGTCAGAAATCAGAGCTAATTTGGACCTTAGGTAGTTCGGGTTTTCAAATTTTTCGAATTTTTGAAAGTAACCAAGAAAATACTGTTTAGAAAGCTGGTAAAGAAAGTGGTTTTACAATATGTATGTACATAACATAAAATACAGTGCATAACGCTACAATATTAACGCTCTTAACAAATTAACCCTTAACAAAAATAATTTATCAAAATTTAATGGGAGTGCGTTCGGATTTTTTATCGTTCCACTATATTTAAATTTCAGCATTTTCTGGACGAACCGTGCTTTCTTGCTTTCATAACGTCACGCAGTGACGTCAGACGATCTCGGTTCAATAATGGATGAACAGTCATTAATCACAACTATCTTTCTTTCCTCATTACTTTAAAATATATATTTATGTTCATTCTTTAAATTAATTTTTTATATAGATCTTTCTTCAAACCATGTTTGGTTTTGAGGTGGGAGGGTTCCTACTCTCGTTTTAAATAACTATAAAAAAATAAATAAATAAATAAAAACATGAATTTTTCCTCCTTTGCAAAAAAAACTGAGTTTAGGTATTACTATTAAACAAGCGGAATCGTTCAGTGTTAGTACCATAACGTTGAAACAATGTTTTTTTTTTCTTTTTTTTTCTTAAACAGGAAGCAAAAATATTCTGATTTTTTTTTTTTACTAAGGGGAAAAAATAGGGAAATTTGTTAATTATTCTTTAGCTTGATGATTATGTCGGGATCGAAATTTCTTAGTAATTGATAAACACAATAGAGGGAGGATTTATATTTTACAAAATGTGTTCTTGAAACTAATATTGACATCGATACACACAACATTGATGCATAGAATTAAGTAGATAAAAGGAATTTGTAAGAATAAAATGACAGTTTCAAGGGATTTTTTTTTAAACATAAAATAGTGTTTAATTGCAAGTATTAGATTAGTTTAAATTTTTTTTTTCTTTTGTGATTGAATGGATGAATAAAACATACATGCTGTGTATTAGGACTGGGCGATATCGAATTTTAATACCGCGATATATCGCTCGCCAAATATCGATATTTTCTATATATCGATATATTCTTGGGGGGGGGAGGAGTGGTGCAAAGGATCGAAAAACAACAAAAAACATTTTCAAATATAATATTATTTCTCTAATTCAAAACTTTCCTGGATGGGGGAGGGGAGGAAGGCGTGCTCAATGGTATAGCTCAATGCATGACAAAAATGCTTCGCAACGAAAAAGTTATAAATATACAATTCAATATTTTGTTTAAATCTTTCAATTTGAGCAGTCTCAATAATTTGAATGTACGTTGAGCTATATTTCGTATTGATGTCTTGAATAGTTTGTTTTTAGTCATTTAATAGCTTTTGCTTTAAGACTTTTTACTTTTTAGTTGAGTAAGATTAAGTAAAATATTCATAATAAATCTTTAAAAAATGCAGCTATAAATGCACTGCAATTTGATATGTAACTTAAATATTTTCGGGGGGGAAAATTAAAATTTAAAAAATTATTTATTTATTTATTTTTTGAAAAAATTTGAATATTATTAAAATTAATGCAGTAAACTTCTATTTTTGGCGTTTTTAAATAAACTTTAAAACTTTTTTTATTTCAATGAAATTTTCGTAGTTTTTAAAATCCACGAATTATGTATATTATTCATTTATGTTACATTAGTAAATAAAAAAAAAGCTTAAAAATTGCATTTACTTTTTATCTTCATCTGACGGTCCTTAGAGAATCTTGGTAAACCATCCAATAAATGTCACCAATCGACAAGCTCAGCTTTTTCAATCATGGTACTTGTTACTCTTCCGAAAATGCGCAGAACTTTCACAAAGAACTTATGCCCGTGAATGGTAAAACTCAATTCCATCTTCGTTAATGCGTACAACTTTCATAAACAACACTATGTCACCGCATTAACGTTAATGCGTACAACTTTCACAAAAAACACTATGTCCGCGCATTAATGCTAATGCGTACAACTTTCACAAAAAACACTATGTCCGCGCATTAACAGTAATGTCTGGCGAGAAGTTCAAATCAGGGTTGCCGGCGATAACGCTTTAAAATTGGATTACCGTGTTATGATCGGAATAAAAAAATTTCCCTCTTATGATAATATCAAAGATAAAGCTACTATATTTTCATTCAGTAATGAGTTGCGCTCTTTTTGATACGACAGCTCGGATGGAAATGATTGAGCTGGCGGCATATATTATTTAATCTCATTAGGTTTTTTTCGTTTTTCAGTTCTTTTTTAATACAAACATTTCTGTTCAGTATATTTAGCAAACCTTTTATTCAGTGTAATATCAATGGTTTACGTTTAATTAGAATTATGAACCGTGTTGATACCTCCATTGGTAAATTTTTAATTGTTGCATTAAGATGCTTTTTTAACCAACACGCATTCACTTTTCAGGCCCCACGAGAGGCCATATCAGCCTTGTCGGAAACTAGGGGGGAAGGGCCCCGCTCTTGATAACTTTTTAGGAGGATGGGATCCGGAGACCAATCTGACAATGGATCCACCTTGACCTTCGGCAGCCCTGTAGTTAATTTTCACTTGTATTATAATTAAAATAAAATAACTGATTGAAGAAGGCAGTTAATTTCTTGAAATTTCAAGCCCTCATCTATCATACAGAACTATAAAAAGTTATGTATTTTTGAGTCAGTATTTCAATTTCTCCGTAATTATGTCCCGTATTTCTGTTTCAACCGATATATCGGACGGATAGAAATCTAAATATCGTTACCGTGGTAATAGTTATATATCGATATATGACGATACATCGGTATATCGCCCAGCCCTAATGTGTACAACAAAGATTTCATCGAAAAGTGGACTTTTTCCGTTTTTCCCATTAGACCCTTCAGGTGTAAGTAGACAGATGTACAACGTGCACACTTCTAGGAGGTGGTTTAAAACAATTTTATAGCATTGATACATTTTATTGAAGCAGTCGCCGAAGGCGGATTCTTTGGATGAAAAGGTGATTGGCAGTAAAAAGCCCATAATATGAAAAGAAGAACCAGCTGGCTGCCGAATGTATCCAATTCCAAGTACGACAACGTACACACATAAAGAACTCTTTTTATTTTCTGTGTATGCCCATTCTTTTTTTGTCAATTGTGTAAAATAATGCAAAAAAAAAAAAAAAAAAAAAAAAAAAAAAAAAACAGGGTTGCTCTTCCCACAAGAGCAATGGAACATTCCCATTTTTTTACGGAGTCCCCCCTCCCCCCCCCCCCAAAAATCCCCTAAAAATTTCAATTGAGCAACCTCTGTCATGCCCCCCCCCCCCCCTCTCTAAATTTGATAAAATGGTTTGAAGTATTTCAGGTTCAAGCTCTGTTTTCGAAGAAAATTGTTTGTCACTTAATGAATTACAAATTTTCCAACTTCTCAATTATGCGTTTGAAACTTCGTAATAAGTTATCGATACGGCAAAAAGTTTTATTTTCGTGTAGTATGTCTCAGTTACATTATCAGATATGATGTAATCTTTATTTAGGAGATGTAGCGAAAATGTGTGATGCGAACTTTTTATTATAACATTGAAGAGATTAAAAATACTGAAATATATAAAACAATAAAAACATATTAAGCTTACAAGTATGTTTATCATACTTAAAAAATTTAACTTAAACATGAACGCATTAAAGTGAAGCATAAGTAATGAGATAATAAAAATGAGACATAACAATTTTTGTGGGATAGCTCTTGTATTTTATGAATATTAGCCTTGTTTAGTATCAAATCACGCTAATGTAGTTTTAAAATTAGACATTAAAAATTCATACATTTTATTTAAATTTTAACATTTAGACCTCCTACACACGAGACAACTTACGTAGTTGAATCAACTGTCGAACGGGCCGTTATCATTAAGTGTAACCTGGTAAAAAAGTGGAGCGGCGCTCCACTTTTACTTTAGTGGTGCCCACCCCCCTTTCAAGTTCGATGGCGCAAATTCACCCCCCCCCCCGCCAAGCTCTTCTCAACACTTTCCCTATTTTATTTTTTAATTTTTAGCTCTCTTTTTTATTTTATTCATTTTTTAAAAAATATATTGTTACTATACTCAACTTTCGATAACTGGAAGTCCAAGGGACCGGGCTAAAAAGTTCGAGTTATTGGTAGTTCGAGTTATGGGAAGTTTCCACAACAGTCTCAAGAGTTTGGGACCCGATGAAAACTTCAAGATAAAGAAATATTCAAGTTATAAGCTTCGAGTTATTGAGATTCGACAGTATTTATTTATATTCAATTATTATTATTATTATTTTGTTGGAAAAGGTTCCACGCTACACCAAAAGTATACACACACAACACACAAAATAATTAAATAAATAAAACGAAACAAATAGTTCAAATTAAAAATAAACAAATTTAAATACATAAATTTAAAAAAAATAAAAAATCCCTCCCAAAAATCTTGATGGCGCAACTTGCGCCACAATCCCCCCCCCCCCCTCTCCATATGCATCCCTGTTTTACTTAACAACTAGTTGACAGGTTACTAATTGTTGACAACTGTTTTCACTTAACTAGTTCACAGGTAACTTTTTTGATGAAGTTGATTCAACTAACCGCCTCGTGTGTTGGAGGTCTTAAAATCTAGGTTGAATTTGCGAGAACTTATAAGTTTTAGTTTTTTATTTGTACTTTTATCTTATTTGTTAACAAAGTGGAAGGCCTAATTTGTATATTTAACTCAACTGGTTCGAAATCTTTCACATCGCTGTGTTTTAATCCTAGCAGAACTGTATAATGTAATATTAAAGACAGAAATATGCTTAGGCTAAGAAAAAGCTTGTTATAACTTACTGAAATATTTTGAATACTCAACATTTTAACATACATACAGTTACACGGGGAAAATGTAATAATAATAATCAACAAGAAGTTCCGTCTGGAACTGAATAAGCCTGTTTTCCCGAACCCCAACATCGATTTTCAAGTCTAAGATCAGTATTTTTTTCAAATAGGTTGCAAAGCTTTTTAACATTTAAAACTGATTCAAACAAAAAAAAAAAAAAAATGTGTATGTAATATCAAATTCAGTTTCTCCAACTATTATGGTTTATTTTTCAGTAAATTTCAACCGTTAATAAATTTTCCACTGGAAACACTTTAAATAAAGCTACTATATTGTCTAGCATTTAAGCGCATTATTTTACGAGATGCAAATCAAAGAACAGATTTACAAAACAATATTTCTCTCAAAATAATAATTTTGAATCTGAATATGTAAAAAAGTAATAAATATCCAAAAAAGTAACAGCAGCAATGCAAAATCAGCTAATATATTTGTTTTTCAACCAAAAACCTTTTAGTCGTTTGCAAAATTAAAAACGCTGTGGTGGCACAAAATGAAGTTCGTGGCCAGTTCCTCGAAAGTCGGGTTCTGTTTTTATATCCTACTAGCAGTAAGCGCACTGCGATGCCTGTGCTAAGAATGTAAAGGAAGTACCTTGAATAAATAAAAATCTACCCCCCCCCCCTCTCCTGATATAAAATGATGCACACCTTTTCAAAAAAAAAAAACATAAAAATTTCTTTGTAATTTTAAACGATTAGCCAAAACATTAAAATATCCGCATTGCAAATACAGCAAAACGAAAAAGAAAATCGCTTGAAGAACGCACAATTAATTTAATCTAAAATAATATTAGTAAAACATCCATAAACATTAATGACAACTTTCTCTAAAATGTTTTTAAAAAAATATAGAAATATATGCGAAAAGCTATCGTTTGAGAGAAAGAAAAAAGAAGGAAATCTCGTGGGACATTCGAAAAACATCGTCAGAAAAAAAGAAAAAGAATATTTTACTCTAGTGGTTCCCAACCTTTTTCACTTGGCGGCCCCCTTTTCAATAACTAGTGTTAGATACGACATTAAGTGTACACCACTTTGTCCATTCATATACTTTTATTTCTTAATATTTCTTATAACATTTCTCAAAGCACTGCTTAAAACATTTCAAATCGAAACTTATCTGTTCTAGCAAAATATATCTACTGTTGCCAAGCAAAAACTTACAAACTCTTAAAAGAAGGGAAAATAAAGCAAAGGCTTGCAACATTCTCCCACCTTTTGATTTTTTTTTTTTTTTACATATCTGACAAATAAAATCAAAACTCATTAAAATATTAAAAACTTTCATATTACCAAATTGAACTTTAATAATAAAATTAATGTCTCTAAGTAGTTTAATCTTAAAGTTATACCATAGGTATTATACCTCACTTTTGGCTTGACTCGCAAAATTCCTTCATCTTTAAACACATTGATGGTGTTTAACTTTTCAAGATCCTCAGATGTAAAGGAGTCAAGGTGTATGAACTTTACTATTAATTTTTCTGACACATCACTTAATTCAAATCTGCCCTTTTTATCATTCACAGCAGATTCATTTCTTTTTTCACTTAGAACAGGTTCAATTTTCTTATCAGATGCAGTCACATCACTTTCTATCTTCTTTGGAGCAAATTTATTTTTTTCGCAAGCAGTTTCAATTTTTGTGTGACTTTGAAAAGTTTCATCGTTTTTCTTAAAATCAGTAGGCTCATCATAAAAATCATAGCTACTTTTTTCATCAATTTGAGCAAGCTTACTTACTTCATCACTTAAAGCTTGTTCACTTTTCTTATCACTTAAAGCAGGTTCTCCTCTTCCATGACTCAAAAGAGGTTCACTTTTTTCATCTGTTCGAGTAGGTTCATCTGTATCATCACTTAAAACACAGTCACTTGTTTCCTCAATTTGAATAGATTTACTTCTCTTATTTCTTATAGCAGTTTCGCTACTCTCATGACTTAGAGCAGGTTTACCCTTTTCATCACGTTGAATTAGTTTATTTTTTCTCTCATCTAAAGCAATTGCACTTTCTTCGTGATCTAGGGAATTATGACTTTTCTGCTTATCTTGAGAAATTTTCCTTTGTTCGTCTTCTTGAGAAGCTTCACTTCTTTGGTCAGCTTGAAAATTTACACATCTACCATCGTCTGGTGCAGGCTTACTCAGCTCATCCGTTGAACCAGGTTCATTTATTGTATCAACTGGAACAGTTCTGATTTCCACATCATTGAAGTCTGGTTCACTTATTTTATCTTTTATAGGATGTTGACTCATTCCATCACTCAGACTAGTATCACTTAAAGCTCGTAGATGAATTTTTTCCCTTTCATGTTGAATGCCAACAACTAATGTTTGAATCAAAACTCTTCCTGAAGTACATGTTGATGAAAGAGTGCTGCTTTCGGAATTTTCTTGTTTGCACTCTACCGTTACTTTTGATTTCTGCTTAAATTCTGGACAACTAACAAGGTAATGCTTCCTTCCACAAAACACACATTGAACTTTGTTCTCACATTGTTTTGCTCGATGACTTGTTTTCAAACACGCAAAGCAACAATTTTTCTCTTTCATGATTTTCAATTTTTCATCATAACTTAAATTTTGGGCTTTGTAGCAATCTTTACTTTGATGAGATTTTCACAGAATATGCAATGCATTACCTTATTGCTATTAATTTCTTTTACTCCTGAAAACAAGTTGCTCGCAGTAGGTATAATAATATCTTCCTTATCTTTCGGAAATTTCCTGTAGGAATCACTTTGCTTCATTCCCGACTTTGCAAGGGTGATCCGTTCTTCCCCCTCTACTTCAGTCCTTAAAAAGTTTAGAAGCTGGTTCAGCCTTGCACTGTATGATTTTTCTTCACTTGCAGAATTTCTTAGCCAAACTCTTAAAATGTCTTCTGGAACACACGATTCCACAAGTGGGAATAGCATAGCAGCATATTTATCGGATGTCATCCCAATAGACTCTAATGATCTTAGGTGGGATTCAAGCTTATCTTACAATTGAGTAATGTTTAGTTTCGATTTGGTAGCATTTTTAACAACTAAAGTCAAGAGTTCGTGAACATAATACTCCACTAACAGTTCCTCACGGCCAAACCTTGCTTTGAGGCTTTCAATTGATTTTTCATAATTTTCTGCTGTTGGTGGATAACTATCAATGATCTCCTTCGCTCTTGTACCAGGAGACATGCACTGTATTAAATATTGGAATTTATCTTCCTCTTCCATTTGTTTATGTTCATGAATTATTTTAAACTGACTCCAAAAGCACAGCCAATTTTTAACTTCACCACCGAATTTCATTAATTCTAGTTTGGGAAGTTTTAGTTGAGATTTCTCATTCTTAATACTAGCGCTTATCTGGGATTTACTTTCTAAAAAAGAATTTACGTAAACTAAAGCTTCATCAAACTTGATTTTATATTCTTCTATAGCTTCAAATTCGACAGTATATCTTTTACCGTCATCATCTGCATTTAACGTAAGTTCTAAAATTTCGTTGTCAAGAGTCATTAAACCAGCATTAATGCGTTCTAAAGTAGCTAACTTAATCTTAAGATCACTTATTGCAATATTTTCATCCTCAAACAAGGCCATTAAATTCTTATATGTCTTAGTAAAAGATGTTCGTAACGGAGATCGCTTCTTGACAAGATTTTCCATTGCAAAACAAAAACTTAAGTTTTTTAATCAGATATTCCTTAAAAAAAATACTGATCTTCCTTTAAAATCACTACTCCGGGTCACCACATGTTAGATACGACATTAAGTGTACACCACTTTGTCCATTCATATACTTTTATTTCTTAATATTTCTTATAACATTTCTCAAAGCACTGCTTAAAACATTTCAAATCGAAACTTATCTGTTCTAGCAAAATATATCTACTGTTGCCAAACAAAAACTTACAAACTCTTAAAGGAAGGGAAAATAAAGCAAAGGCTTGCAACAACTAGACATCCCGCGACCCCTACATATATATGTGTGTGTTTCTGCTTCGGCACAGACATTGCGCATATTTAACAATCTCAGATGCTTGAGGTGTTTTATTTAAGAGCTTAATGGTTTTTCTTTTATTTCTACAACAATTGCAGAAAGTAAAAAGATATCTCGATAATATTAAACATATATTGCTGGGGGTACTTTCAAAACATGCATCCTACTAGTGGCGAATGCAGGATTTGGTTTTCTCCAACTTTCACTGAAGTGAATGAATGCATCATCTTTTAACAACACTGTTAAAAAAACCTGAAAGTTCAGTTAGTTTTCTGACTGATTTTAACAGAATATTTCCGTAATGCTTCAAAACGTATTTTTTCCTTACAACAACAGAAATATCACGAAAGGAAGTAATGAAAACAGAATTTTTCCATTTCTAGGGTCGCCGCTGTGCTGTATTTCGTCAGTATTCTGATTAGCCTTCAAGTTATGATAAACATCGCTTTTTGAAAATTAAGAGCAACGGAAAACAGTAGTACAGTAATACCTCATTAATAAGGAATAATAGGAGATCCAGGTAGTCCCAATTAATGAAAGTATGGATCAAACAAAATTACCTATAAATTGAGCCAAGGTAACATAGACAAATTACTGTACACAGAAAAAATTAGGTAATTCAAGCAGTAGGGGTTGGCAGGAGTGGCTCTCGCCAGGGTCGTAGCAGCCAGGGGGGGGGGCGGCATTTCGACTGATTTAAAAAAATTGTTAAGAATTTTTTTTTTTGAAATTGAAAAATGCTTTTAAAAAATTAAAAAAAAAAAAAAAAACTCGCAAGAAAAAGAGTTAGAGGGGATATATAGATATATATACACATGCATAAGATCTACTGAGAAGGAGCATTAGACATCATTGAAAACAATTCTGAAAAAGAAAATAAGAAAAAAAAAGAAAATTAATTAATTTGAATTCTGAAATTTTGAATTCAAATTATGTTCTTCGCAATCACGAACTGAGACAGGACCCTACTCATTGGAGTTATTGTTTCTAGAAACGGCTCCTGTCCCCCCCCCAAGCCTGCCACTCGGGCGGTTACGTTGCATAGTTGTGTGTGTAAGTGTGTAGGCTTGTGTGTGTGCGTAGACCTGTGTGTATGCACGTAGGCGTGTGTGAGTGTATGTGTGGGAAGTCGTGTGTGTGTATGCGTGTGAGTGTGTGAGCGTGCGTTTGTGTAGGACATGGACGCCTCCGACCAGGAGAAGCGGATAGCTCAGGACCGGAGCAGCCGCGCCGCCTACAGAGGGCGGTGGACGGTGGTGCTGCAGAGGCTTCTGGTCCAAGCTGAAAAAGGCACGGACCTCAAAAACGGTCAAATGAGAACAATAAGCAATCGTGATTGCTCAAAAATTACATTGCTGCCTCCTATTTGTCGAATCAATTAATCAAAATGTTCCAAAAAAAAATCAATTTTTTGGAAGTCACAATAACCTTCGGTGACTTCCCATGTGGGTGACCCTGGGGGGGGGGGGCAATTTCTTTCGTTCGCTAGGGGCGCTAGACCCCATAGTTACGCTACTGAATTGAAGAGAATAAAATATAAAACTGCATAAGATCAAACCAAAAAAATATGTCTTGAACATTCAAAAAAAAAAAAAAGGCCTACATTATTGTAGTAACTTGCATTTTATTTATACAGTACGTCCATCTAAATAGTTGTCCAGATTAACCGAAGTCCGGTTTTATAGGGTTCAGATTAATGAGGATTTACTGTATTTTGGAATTTAAAATAGAATTAGACATATTTTGCTCTAAACCTTCTCTTTACAGACACAAAATACATATAAACAGGTTGAGTTTAAGCATTTTAAATTTAAACTGAAGACTTTATTTGAACCTTAATCTGAATTGATGCTTTTCGTAAGCCAATGAACAAAGAAAAGGATCAGAAGAAAGTAGCATTTTTGTTCTTTAAAAAAAGAAGAAATTAAAAACTAAGCAAGAAAATTATATGGATTTACCGTTTTTAAATCTTTTTCTTTTCCCCAAAAAGTGTGATGTGTGATGTCACTCTTCTTGTAACCCCCCCCCCCCCTTCCAACTTATCACAAAATTTCCCAATTTCACAAAACCCCTTTTCCCCATCGCGTTCCCCCAAGCGTTGACATCATTTGTAGACGACCCCTAAACATTTTGAAAATAGTTGCGATGTTACCTGCGTGTTTTCTTAGCTCACTGCCAAAATGTGACTTAGCTTTTGACTAGTATGTCGTTAAAAGTTTGCGATTAGTTTTATGTAAATATGGCCATCTATTTCTAATCTTTCTTTGGATCGATGACTAATTTCCGAAGTTCTTTTGAATATTTTATTACCAGTGCATGGAATATCAATAAATCAAATCCACATATCTTTTTTAGTCCGATTGATTTTTAGTATCTTCTTTCCTACATATTTTCCCGAATCGCTTGTTTCTTCGAAATATTCGTATGAACTTAAACTTTTTTATGTACCTCGCTTATCCGGATTCACTGGAACCAAAGATAATCTGGAAATCAGGGTAATATGAGCTATAAGCGAAACAAATCCTTAAGTGGTCTAAGGACCTTTATTCTTAAAAATTTTTGACTCTCTGGAAAATATATGTTATGCATGATTTAATTTTGAACAATTCGATACCTTATTTATTACTATACGTCAAAAACTTTTCAAGTTATGGTAAAAATGCGTAAATTTACACATAGAGATTGTTAACAGCAGCAGCTGTTTAAGCTTCTTTTTCTCAGGTGCCGGTTTCTTGTTTTGCGTGCGTGATATTTCAGAAAGTTTGTTATATATTTCCGTAAAACTTTTCATGCATGTTTGTCTGGTTTTTATGATCTGAACCTGAATTTTAACTAAAAATGAAAGTTAATATTAAAAAAAATATGTATATATTTCTCCCCAAAATTTTGGAAAATTTTTATAAGAGCTTATAAATTTCAAAAAAATAAATAAATAATTTTTAATAAGTAAATAAATTTTGGTAACCAGACAAACATGCATTAAACGTTTTACGGAAATATATAAGAAACTTTTTGAAACATCACGCAGTCAAAACGAGAAACCGGCGAAACCGGCACCTGAGAAAAAGAAGCTTAAACAGCTGCTGTTAACATAAATCTCTATGGGGAAAGGTTACGCATTGGTACGATAACTTGAAAAGTGTTTTGCTTATGGTAATAAATAAGGTATCAAATTGTTCAGAATTAAATTATGCATAACATTTATTTTTTTCCAGAAAGTAGAAATGTTGAAAGCTAAAGGTCCTTAGACGCCTTAAATAAGCAGACTTACCATTTTTTAAGATAGAAAACATTATTTTGTAGCAAAATTACATAGATTTGTATGAAAAACATTTTTAAAAATATAGAAATAATTTTTAATGTTATTTCTTAACAAAGAATGGGGTGGTTTCCTTCAGTCAAAAGTATTACTTTTAGTCATTAAAATGGATAGAATGAGCAAAAAAAAATTACATGGACTCAGAAAATACTTTCATTTTCCCAACAGTTTTTTTTTAATTAATTTTTTAAAATGTCCGATTTTTCAAACAAGGCATGGTCTTGATGACGTCACAAATGATGCAACTTGGCGCATCTTTCTACTACGTTTCCACGTTATGATAATCAAGCAGCGAATTAAAATTGCGCTCTACGCTTGCTATCAACCATATCGTTGCAAATACACGTGAGTAAAGATGCGAATTAAATATTTTGTTCTGTGAATGGCAACATTGAATGGCATTTCATCATTTGTGATGTCACACGACAGAAGTGTAAACAATGAAAGCACACCGATTTAAGTAATTTTTTAAAAATATTAAATTTGAATAAATTATTTAAAAAATGGTGAGATCCTATGTTTTTAAGCATGCTCTTTCAGAAAAAAATACTTTTAAAATTTTGGAAACGATCCCATTGGTCCAATGTCTTCTTGAACAAGTGTGGCGTTCGATTGAAGTTTGATCAAGCAAACACTTGAGGCCTGCTCCTACACTCGAGGCGGTTAGTTGAATCAACTTTTCGTAGAAGTCGACAGTCAACTTGTTGACTGGCGTTTTTCGTTGTGTTTACACGAGGCAACTAGTTTCATCAACTTTTCTTCTCAAAGAAATATCAGTACAGTTTTCATATCATTCATTTTCAACCAGGGGCGGATACGGAGACGCATTTTATGGTGGTGGTGGGGGGGGGGGATCGTGCTGAAGAATGCCCCCCCCCCATGAACATAGGCGGATTTACGGGGGTGCCAGGGGGTGCGCCGCACCCCCAAAATTTTTGGTTGGGTTTTGAAAAAAAATTGGTTTAGTATATTTCACTCAGAAACGCAGTTGGGGGAAAAAAATTCATAGCTGCTATATTAGTAAATTTACTTGAATCCAGTGTATCACCACACGTCGCTAGTGCAAGAAAAACATAACTGTACTCATATTAAGAATTAAAGTAATTTTATTCATTTGAAAAAAAAAAAAACCTAATAAATAATTTCATGCAAATAAAGAAACTTCTCAAACAATTAATTGTTCAATGCTGTGTTAAAATTTTTGAAGGAGGACTTCCGGACATTTTGCTGCTGTTGTGCATCCAGGGGGGAAGGGGCACAAGACTGGTGACCCTCCCCACAAAATGCTGAGTAGATGTTTTTTAAAAAATATTCTTTATTATTGAAGAGAAGAAAAGATCTCATTTTGGGAAAAAGCAGTTATTTTACGAAAAAAAAAAAGAATGTTGGGAAAAAATCTTAATTTCTCTTTCAAAGAGAAATGTTGACATATAAATTTTTCAACAGTTTCAGATTATTGACGGCGAATTGTGTGCCTTCTCGCACAATCCTCTTTCTTTCATATCTCCCCCTCCCCCCCCCTTTTTTTTTCTATTTCGTTTTCATTTTTTCTATTAGTCCTCAAAATGTTTCTTCTCCAAAGCCCTTTCTCCAGTTAAAGTTATTACAGAGTACCTCAAATTTCGTTTCTTGGGCTTCACTTTGGCAAAATTTCCAAGGAAGATCTAATCACCTAAATACATCGAAAATCGTTTAAAATTCCGTTTTTGGAGCTTCAGTTTTGAAAAACTGCAGTGTCCCTAACATTACCAAATATGGTCTTACACTCATGTGTTTAAGACTTTAATTTTGGAAAATATTCGAACAAGGGCCTCTGACCCCCCCTTTCTCTATCATCATCAAAGAGTGTTAATATTTTGGTTTTGAAAACTACTATTTCGAAATATTTAAGTGGGAGAATCCTTTTTTTTTTTTAATACCATGGATTATTGCAGAAGAACTTCATTTTTAGGACTTCAATTTCGAAAATTTTCCAGGGGAGAGCTCCAGAACACCCCGTCCGGTGTTCATCATTTGTGTTCACCAGCATCAAAAATTGTCCTCCGTAGAATTTTTGGAACTTCAATTATGAAAAGTTAAAGAGGAAGCATGAGGGAAGGGGGGGGTTACGTATTTCTATCTGCTTTTCAAAAAATCGATTGAAGGCAGTCTATGAGTCTCATTCATAACCCAAACTGTAAATATGGACTGTAATCACATTTGTAAGACTAAAATTTCTAAAAATAGCCTTGGAGCCACACGTACCTTTCTTGCCTCTAAAATATCACCAAGAACTGTAAAACTGCGTTTTCAAAACTACTATTTCAAATTTTTTCTGAGGCGTGAATCCCATTCCAAACCAGTAGCTAGATTCACCCATTGCTTCTAATATCGACTTAGAAGCAGTATTCGTTTAAGACTTATCGTTTAAGACTTTTTCTGCAGTTTGAAATGTTAAGAATTGCCCATCCCCTAATCTTACTAAATAAGGTTTACATCGCGTTTTTTAGACTTAAAAGTGTGTCCCGCCCTAAAATTATTTTCTGATTTCGCCACTACCTTGTTATTCCGGAAATACCCCCCCCCCTCCTCAGATCCCTGTTATTGTTGCACCCCCAAATATTTCGGCCTAAATCCGCCTATGCCCATGAACGAGATTACGATTTAGGGTTGAAAAAATTTCTGCGACTGCTTGGGGGTCAAAAAAAAAGATCACCAAATCGGCCAGGAATAAGGCACCTGATTGGGGATAAACGTTGATAATTAATTTCATAAGCAAAAAAACGAAAAAAGAAAGATAATTAATTCGAATTCGGAAATTTTGCATTCAAATTATGTTTTTCGCAATCACGAACTGCGACAGGACCCTACTCATTGGAGTTATTGTTTCTAGAAACGGCTCCTGTCCCCCCAAGCCTGCCTCTCCTCCTGGGCGGTTACGTGTGCATAGTTGTGTGTGTAAGTGTGTAGGCTTGTGTGTGTGCGTAGACCTGTGTGCATGCACGTAGGCATGTGTGAGTGTATGTGTGTGAAGTCGTGTGTGTGTATGTGTGTGTGAGCGTGCGTGTGTGTAGGACATGGACGCCTCCGACCAGGAGAAGCGGATAGCTCAGGACCGGAGCAGCCACGCCGCCTGCAGAGGACGGTAGGCGGTGGTGCTGCAGACGCCCCTGGTCCAAGCTGAAAAAGGAACCGGAACGCCAAGGACGGTCAAATAAGAACAATAAGCAATCGTGATTGCTCAAAAAAAAAAAAAAAAAAAAAAAAAAAAAAAAACGTAGTAGATCAAATATTTACTTTCCAAAATGATTAATCTATTGAAAAGACGCTGTAATCGTTTACATTTTATGCATGAAGTGTTTGAACACAATATGGACAAGTACTGTTATCGACGGTTTAGGTGGGGGGGGGGTATGACTCCCCTGACCCTCCCCTTGTATCCGCCACTGTTTACAACGTTATATAAAAGTCAAGGGTGCCCACCCCTCTTAGACTAAGGGCGCACCTCCCCTAAATATTGCAAAGCCCTCCAAAAGCAAGAGCCCCCCAAAATGACAAAAATACACCTCAAAACACCCCCCTAAAAATTTCAACGATGCAGTCTGCGCCATGACCCCCTCCCAGGTGGGCACCCCTGTAAATGTAAAGGAAAAACAATGATTTTTTTCTCAACTACCTATGAGTTTAAAAAAGCCTTTGAAAAACAATTCACAAAGTAATGTGAAAAAATATTGTCTAGTTTAGAAAATAAAAAAGCTAAATGTGAGCACGATGCATGTCTTCAAAGACAAAACAATGAATTATAGATACTAAAATAATGGCCATTAACGTAAAACATTTCTGGCAGAAGCAATTATTATTTTTAATTAATAATAATTTTTTTTAAAAATGTGGGGACTCAGGTAAAAATCTGAGAATCGACCTAAGTTTTTTGCGGATTGTTAGTGATCTGTCGAATCAGCGGTCGAGAATCACTAAAAATAGTGAGCTGAAAAATTATTAAACATAAAGATATAGCTTTCATTGTTTAAAACTTTATTTTTCCTTTTATTTATTCAGAATGCATTCAACAAACATACCTACTTAATATGGTAATTTGTAACCCCTAAGCAATCATAAATAACAGAAGTTTAAAAAAAAAAAAAAAAAAAAATCAACGGCAGGTGACGAGTTTGAATTCAAAACAAAACTGAAAATGGTAACAGGCAGCTGCAGGAGAGAGATTTGGGTTAAAATAAAAATAATAATAACAATAATAATAATAATAAAAAAAAACAGCTGGTATGAAATTAGCAAAACATTGGTCTTGTCAGAGATTATTAAGAAAATAATAAATACTTCACATAGAAATTCGAATCCATTAATGAAACCTCCTCCATTGTGAACAGAGTTGAGGTTCAATAACAATGATTGTGACTTCAAAATGAAAACAGAAAATGATGACATAAATACTCAGAAACAAACATCTGCGACTGAGAATTATAAAAGCAACATGTCTTATATGAAATGAAGAAAACTTTTGACTAGTTAGGGGGACATTAAAAAAAAAATGATATCATGTCCCATATCACTGGACAAAGGGGCTGACCATAAATGATGTCACACCTTTATCAACATTTGTGCCCCTGTCCCCCTCTCTCACCTTTGTCACAAAGTGTCACACTTCACCTTACCGTCTTCCCCTAAGTCACTTGTCACGATATTTTTTATTTACCTATTCTTATAAAAAACTAGCTGCGTTACCCGGCTTTGCCCGATCTACCTTTAAAATAAAAATTGTGTCAAGTGACGTACATTCAACAATCAAGTTTAAATAAACTAGTATGTTGTGGCCATTACGAAACTTTCTTCTATATTTTTCCTTTTTCTGATCCCTCCCCATGCTTGACGAGGAAGCAATATTCCTAACAAAAACAAAATTACACATGCAAAAACTTGATGACCATCCCAATGTCTGAATTATTGCAAAAGCAAAGCAAAGAGCGAAAATTGAAAGTTATTTTAAAAGCCTTGCTTGAAATAATTACAAATATTTTATTTATTAACAAACATAAGATGGCAACAGTTAAAAATTTTAAATCATTGAGACAATATTTCCGATCATTTCCATACATTTGGAAAGCCGTCAAGCGGCATCGGGGGACGTATAGACACATTCCGCCCATTAAAGGCAAAACCCTTCCAGGAGGCCAAACTGTAACTGCTGTGACTGATATTGAAAAGGCAGAACTTTTTGCCGATCATTTCGAACAGCAGTTCACACCTAACAACACCAGACATGACGAAACTGAATCACTTGTTAACATCACACTACACAATTACTTCACAACTCCACACGCTAGCAACACCCTTCAGATTCAGCCCTCAGATGTTCTAAGCGATGTCAAAAAGTGTAAGAAAAAGAAAAGTCCAGGCCTTGATAGAATCACCAACTCTCTAATTAAAAACCTGCCAATTCGTACTATTTTCTATATTACCCAACTCATCAACAAAATACTCGAGTTGGGTCACTTTCCGCAGGAGTGGAAAACTGCTATAATAATCACTATTCCAAAAAAGGAAAGAGCAACAGCGGAGCCGTCGGAATACCGACCAATCAGCTTGCTCTCTGCTCTCTCCAAAATTACTGAATTCTGCATTCTCTATAAACTTCTTGACTTTCTTGCGGATCACAACATCATACAAGCTGAACAATTCGGCTTCCACATGAAGTACTCTACAAACCATCAACTACTTAGAGTCACAGAACTAATCAGAGAGGCTGAAAAAAATCATCAGAAAACCATCGGGCTTTTCCTTGACATAGCGAAGGCATTCGATAGGGTTTGGATTGATGCGCTAATTTACAAACTTATACGCCTTGGGTTACCTCATGCACTCATAAACATTATCAGCTCCTATCTTATGAATAGGCACTTTATCGTTCGAGTGAGAGAAACTCTCTCAACACCTAGACACATACGGGCCGGGGTGCCTCCCCCCAAGGCAGCCTCTTAGGCCCAACTCTTTACTCAATTTTCTCAAACGATATCCCACACATGGACAACACGCATCTTGCCATTTATGCAGATGACACCTGCATACTAGCCTCCGCTCAGGGACTTTATCAAGCCTTTTCAGCAATTCAAAACCACTTAACACATCTAGATATCTGGCTAAGGACTTGGAAAATCAAAGTTAATGCCAACAAAAGTTTAGCTACCTGCTTTTTTACAAGGACAACTGAGCTCCCTCCTATTAAACTGCATCTTTATACCGACCCGATTGATTGGTCTCAGCGGGCGAAATATTTAGGCATAACGTTCGACCGTAATTTAACCTGGCGACCTCACATTGAAGAGGTACGCAAGAAGTACCTCACTTCCAAAAAACCACTAAATTGTCTCCTGCACAAAAAAAGCGTTTTATCAACGGATAATAAACTGTTCATTTATAAGTCCTGCCTAAGACCCATTATTACCTATGGAGCGCCCATATGGTCGACTTCTGCAATCTCTAACTTTAACAGAGTTGAGAACTTGCAGAGAGTGATGGTTCGAGCGGCGTGCGACCCTCCCTGGTACGTCCGTACGGACAAGCTGGTGGAAGAAGTTGGCATCCCGACGCTCCACAACTTTTGCAAAAAGCTCCGCCAAGAGATTTCACTACAACATCCCCCGTGTTGGCAATCCACTACTTAACAACCTTCCAAATTACGATCCATTGGATCCGGCAAATTCTCGCAGGCCTCGCGCTCTGCTAGCTTAGTTTCAATTTCGAAACGGGGTGAGTGAATCCCTTATCGGGTTCATACCTCGTTTCGACTCTAGTTATTGTGCTACACTCTGGCTGGGAGCATGCTCCTATCTATTTTCATTTCACTATTTTCTTTTTAAATTTCTTATCAACATTTTATCATTGTCTTAATTTTATTTTATTTTTATTCATTCAAATAGCCTAGAAATCCCCCACGGGGAAAAAAAAAGTATAAAATTTAAAAAATATATGTAGGAAGCGAAAAAAAATAATACTTAAACTTATTTAAATAAAGAAGAACTTTAGTTGAAATTTACTTTGAAGAGCCTTCGGCTAACCATTATGGTACTCCCGTTAGAGGAAGCCACATCTCTCGTACATCCACGCAACCATCTTCTGCGCCAAAATAAAGCCATGGCCCCAACCGGGGAACTATCAACATACCACACCAGAGGATAAGGGGCAGGGCCCCAGGTGCCTCAAGCAACGAACTTATATTTCCGTGGCATTTCCATACAATTAAAATCACGAGAAATACGCAGATGACAATCTATTACGATTTATCTTTCTTATTGTTGCATTAATAAAGCTATTTTTATTCGCAAAAAAAAAAAAAAAAAAAAATCAACACCTCTTGGAGCGATTGGAGTCAAAATTGAACCAAAGCCTGTTTACGTATGGATTCACATATATTCCAAATTTCAGCCAGAACGTAGCATTACTTCTTGAGATAGGGCACTCACAATGGAAAAAAAGAACGGGCGATTGCGCTACCCCCTTTTTAGCTGTTGACACCAAAATAAAATCAGCTCTTATACCCACTAAGGGCTACTTGTCAAATAATTTTTGTTTGATTCCGTTCGTTATTTCTTGAGATACAGCAGTCACAATTGACGACAAAAAACGTTCTATAACTCAACCCCCGTTTTAGCTATTGACACCAAAATTGAATCAGCACCTGCTCTTGTTAGGGGAAACATGTGGACCAAATTTTGTTCGATTCCGCCAGTTACTTAATGAGGAATAGCAAGCACGCGTAACTCAAAAAACGTCCCATTGCTCCACCCCCCTTGGAGGAATTCGCGCCAAAAACCAATGGGCACAAGTGCACATAGGGGCACATATGTGTACCAAATTTCGTTCAATTTTATGCGGTAGATTTTGCTGTAGAGCGGCCACAAAAAACTGGTCACACACAGACGTGACACACACACATACACATACACACACACACACACACACACACACACACAGACATTTTCCAAAAATAGTCGAAATGGACTCAGCACACCTCAAAACGTTCGAATCTGTCAAAATTCGAAAATTTGCACGAATCCAATACTTTCTTCTATATATTAGATATAGAGGAAAGTAATAAAAACATCATGCAAAATTTCCCTCCCAAACAATGACGACAGACATTAAAATACTTTTAAGAAATTAAATCAAGATGGATTTAAAAAGCGTAACCATGGAAACACAAAATAAAATAAGTTTAAGGAATTCAAATACGAAAGAAAATGGTTAACAATTTGAATGGACATGAGATTTTTTGAACTTGATTTAAAAAGGCTTGTAACTTTTTTTCCTTTCGAGATAGAAACTTAGTAGTTTGACCATAGGTCAAGATAGATCTGGAGTAAAAAATGTCGCTTTTTCCAACGGTGTCACAAAGAAAACTGTGGGAGAATTCCTTCACTTTTTATTGATTTATTTAATGAAGAAAGTAGTACCTAAGTTTCAGCTAAGTCTAAAAAAATTCGAGCTAAAAACGCAAATAACTCCGCCGTAATTAAGTTAGAGCATTCAAACAAATTGCGTAGAACGCGAAAAATTCTGTCCGTTCCAACGATTTGTAACATTAATATGTGCAAGTAATTTTTCACCCTTATATTCGGGAATATATGCGAAAACTGGGCCTAAATTGGAATTAAAAAAAGAACAACGAGTCGATTTTTTTTTCGAACTGGTCTGCAAACCTTTCTGGTGCTAAAAGAAAGATGCTGTGAAAATTTCAGCGAAATCGCCTAGGTAGTTCTCGAGTTTTGCGCGTTCAAACAAACAGACGCTTTTTGGAGACTTCATTTTATAATATGTAGAAATAAATGCGTAATGTCACACTTCTTGTTAACCACCCCCTCCTTCCCTTTGCCCCCTTCCCCTGAATGCGGGACATCATTTGCTGACTGGCTAAAAGTCGAATTTATAAGGAAGTTGCAACCTATTAAATGTTCATATTTTGACTATTGGATATTGTTAATTGACCCTCAAAACTAAAAAATTCAGCATCGCCGAATTTTAAAACACCGTGATTGATTTTTAATGAATTTTTAAAAATCCACGCGCAAAAGTGCGCTCTTCTGAAACGCCACGAGCTTACGACACAGGGCACTAATGGGCAGCCTTCCGCCGAAGATCCCTTGTTTTCGCTAGGGACATTTTGAGCGCGCTGATATTTTTATTTTTTAGAAATTCAATAATCCTTTTGAACACACTATGGAGGCTGGATTCGTTAAAGCACAATCTAAATAATCTTCCTCAGGTAACATCAATGATGATATTCGAATATTTCCGAGAGGATGAGAGGTTTAATGTTCCAGAAACGCGAGGAGTTAAATGCGAGGAGATAAGCCTTTTACGTTTCGTCTTCAAAGCCAACTTCGAAGCACGTCTTCCGGCTTCTCACGTATCGGAAGAGCGCATGACGTCACTTCCTATGCCATTTGAGGTCACAAGAGCTTGAACTTTAATAATTAATTTAAAAAAAACTACTTGTCGTATCGCAAAATTTTTTTCACCTATGATGTTCATACATGTTACTCTATCATATAAAAATAAAATTGAAAAATCGGAAACTTCTCTATTCAAGCAGCCTCTCCACAACGCTATTCAAACTGAACCGAGCTCACTCAACTAGTTTCCTGGTGAGTAGAGCGAAAGCTTGACAACGTCCTTTCAGTTAACTCAACTCATCGGGATGGGAATGGTAGTGGTACATGTGCCTGAAGTGTCGGGTGAGTTGACTCATGTGAAGGATACCAGGTGATTCCTTAGAGCAGAAATTAGTATCTGGAAGGAGCAAGTATTATCAATCTCTTAAGAAATGCTGAGGCAAAGATCTTTAGTCACGTGGTTCAATTTCGACGAATAGGAGACACGTTTTAAGTGAAACGAGTGGAAGAAACTTCATTTCTTCCAGTAATTTACTTTCAAATGTATCACATGACTTGGGATTTTTGCTTCAAGAATTGAAGGCTTCATTCTCTCCACCTTTTGTTCCTCCTCAACGGGTGAGTCCTTCATTTTTCTACCTCTTTACACTTCTTAATAACTAACCGTTCAAACATGGGGTCTCATATGCAAAATTTTAAGTGGGGGGGGGGGGGGCTCGGATATTTTCCCCACGGTTTAGCAGAATATTCTCCCCATAGAAACCAATTTCAGTATATTAGTTTTTTTTTTTTGACAATTTTTAATAAAATGATTTATTTATTAATGACTGGAGAAGAAATGTTTTTAATTTTTTAAATTTTTTTTTAGAAAAAGTACTAAAAGTAAGGAAGTTCTAATTTGCGTGGGAGGAGGGGGCTTGAGCCCCCACTCCCCTCCCCCCATATGGGCGCCTATGGTTCGAAACTTGATTCAACTAAGTTGCTTCGTGTAATGGGATGTCTTATCATTAATAGATCAAAATAAACAGCAAATTTTTAGCCACTAATATTTACGTTCTTACTGCTTTCTTAAAAGTTATCTATGGAAACATAAATTTTTTAAAGGCTACATATTTTATTCGGATTATCGAGAGGCCCGGATCTACGAGAGCCGGATAATTGATGTTTTACTGTATTTACTCATTACCATCGCTTGTGGAGATAGCCATTTTGCGCAAATTTTATCTTTCTGTCCTCACTTTCAGCAAAATGGCACTCAATTCGCAACTACTTAATACAGGTACAAACCTCTTCCAAAACTCGTAAAGAATTCCTCTCTTAACAAATAGGCTCTGTCTTTTTATTTTTCAAAATAAACCTAGTTATTAAAAATATTTTGGTACTGAACGTTTTCAAGTGGGCAATTTCATTCTAAATTAATATTTCCTGCACGATCAATACATTAACTAGCAGAATGAGCGTAATTGAATGAAATTTATTAGTAGCGTTATAATCAAATCAAATGAAAGCAATTTTCTTTGCTGCTATATAACGTTTCAGAGAATAAATACACCAACAATTACTAAGCGAAAAGTAATATTTTGTTTGGTCTGCGGATTTTCAGAATACACGTAGGTAAGAGTCTTAAATATAATGCATCCCTCCCCCAATATAATAGCAAATAGGAATTAATCGATATGGTGCATCTGTTCTCTCTTGAAGACTAAATCGCCGGGGGGGGGGGAAACATTACCCTCACAGTAAAATAGAAATACAACCCTCTAAAATTATCTCGAAGTAAACATTTATTGAAAGTTTTTTTTGCTAGTACAAGGGCAGAATAGTTGCACTTAAAAATTTAGATCAATGAGTATACTTTTAGTATTAATCAATCGTCTATGAAAGAGAAATGGTTGATTATGAGCTGGAAAATTAGAATTTGTATTAGCGACAGAGTCTCTGATTCGGTGTTTGAAGATATTATAGCTAGTTTTGATTAACTTATAGAAACTTCGAAGAAATCTTACGCAGAGAAGGGGGAGGGGAGGGGGGGGGGGTCCGTTCTTTTGATTGGCTTCAAATTTGAGGGAGTATGTTCTCTCTACCAAATCTGCGAAAGAATGCTAATTACGCATTTTTAATTTAATATCTCCTTTAATTACAGCCTAATGAGACCACGCTAAACAGGTTCCTCGGAAAGTTCTGAATTTCTTGATACCTGGCTTGATCCCTGATTCTCTTCTCTCGGAGATGGTCTAGAGACATATGTATGTACGGTAGAGTGACTTCATATAGAGATTCTAGAGTGACTAGTGTTAAGAGGTGTAAGGACCTTTAACCTTCAAAATTTTCGATTTTCTGGAAAAAATGTATGTTATGCATAGTTTAATTCTTAACAATTTGATACCTTATTTATTACCATACGCCAAAAACTTTTCAAGTTATCGTAAAAATGCGTAAACTTTCCCCCATAGAGATTTATGTTAACAGCAGCTGTTTAAGCCTCTTTTTCTCAGGTGCCGGTTTCTTCGGTTTTCTCGTTTTGCGCGCATGATATCTCAAAAAGTTTCTTATATATTTCCGTAAAACTTTTAATGTATGTTTATCTGGTTTATATCTATGACCTGAACCTAAATTTCAGCTAAAAATGAAAGTTAATATTTAAAAAAAAATATTTTTGCCCAAAATTTAGGAAATTTTCGATATTAACTTATAAAATTTCAAAAAAATAAATAAATAAATTATTTTAAAAAAATAAATAAAATTAGGTTCATGTCATAAATATAAACCAGATAAACATACATTAAAAGTTTTATGGAAATATATAAGAAACTTTGTGAAATATATATATCTCATGCGCGCAAAACCGAAGAAGCCGGCACCTTAGAAAAAGAAGCTTAAACAGCTGCTTTTAATATAAATCTCTATGGGGAAAGTTTACGCATTTTTACGATAACTTGAAAAGTTTTTTGCGTATGGTAATAAATGAGATATCAAATTGTTCCGCATTAAACTATGCATAACATATATTTTTTTCAAAAAATCGAAAATTTTGGAGGTTAAAGGTCCTTAGACCCCTTAAGCGAAAAATTTTAAAGTTTGAGTTAAGCCTGGATTTGGGTTCCTATTTAGTATCTTTATTAAATGTAGCATATATCGGGCTACTATACTAATACTAAAATATATCGGCCAATAGGAGCGCCCAAAAATTATTCACTAAAATAAACTGCTGTTCGGGTGAGACTGATAAGCCTAAGTCAAGCTTCTGTGTCTGTGTCACTGATTAGAAGAATGGCGAGAATTTTCTGATATCTTTTAATTTCTAATAGCTCTTGCAGGTATGCAGGTGTTCCTCGTATATAACACGGTAGGGGAATATGGGGCAAAGTGAAAATGTGAAATATTTTCTCTGCTTTTAGCGCCACCTAACTAGCAATATTTTAACCGCGTAGTAACATATGTAGGCTATTTCAGTCAAGAAAAAATTAATTCTGAAAATTATATAATATGATAACACAAGCAATTTTCAAAAAATGATACTCATATTGCAATATTTTGTTGTAAGTCGAAAATTATTTTTTGTATTATTTCAAATGATAAAGTTCTTGTAATTAACATTTGAAATATTAACTGAGACCATTTAATATTCGGTGTAACATTTATTTAGGTACTATTACGCCTATTTGTATTTTAAATATTGTTACAAATTCTGTAAATAGTAATTATTGTAGGAACGTAACCTGTAAATAGTTTCCCGTAATGAATATACAACCCCTTTTTTCATATGGCTAAAGTATACGACCCCTATTTCCTTTTTATTTGATAACGGTCTACTACTTTACAGAAGCGTGTGGAATATTTGAGAAATTTCTTTTCGGTTTCTATATAAGCCGTTAGCGATGGATAAACAGTTTAGTTTCGATTGATATTTCGAACTGTGAAGATTTTTGCTCTGTTTATAGCGAGACATTTCGCTGTGTTGTTTTCGTATTTGGAAGTAAATACGTGTGTAAACGTTGAGTCTACGGTGTTGTGTGATAATTTCTTAATTGCTGATGAATAATTTAGCAGTTGTTGAAGATCTTTCCTGTACATAGTGTAAATAAATTTCCTGTGTTTTTATCAAGAACTGTGTCTTCATTTCAAGAAAGTGGAAGTCGCACCGAATCCGTTACAATTTGGCGCCCAACTTGGGGCTACTTCAGGACTTTCTTGCAGTAAGTGTGACTTTGGACATTTTTTCATAAAGACTTTTTAAATTTGGACTTTGTTTTTATGGTGATTACTCTCGCAATGGATGAACAATTAAAACAACTTCTTGACGCAATCACCTCTGTAAAAAATGATATGGCGGCTAATCAAAACCAATTGAAAAGTGATTTAACGGTGCTGAAAAATGACCTAGTTTCTAACCAAGAGGAAATTAAAAACGATCTTACTTCGGTAAAGACTGTGATGGAAAATAAATTTAATGAGATAGAGCATCGAGTTGATGCTATTGAAGGAAAGTTTGAGGCAGTTGAAGGCCGATTCATCGCAGTGGAAAATAAAATCGAAGAGAAATTTGAAGAAAAATTAAGTTTTGTTGAAGGCCGATGCAATGCTGTAGAAAATAAACTGGAAGAAGAAGATAGAAAATTTCATCAACTTAAAGAAGACATCTTTAAAGACCTGGAAAGGAGATTGGCGACCGCGGAAAGCAGCTCTGTACAGTTTAGCGCTCCCACATCGGTTGCTCGACCGTCCATTAAACTTGCCACAGTTGATGGGAAAACTTCGTGGCAGGTTTACAAAACTCAGTTCATGATAGTAGCGGAAGCGAACGGATGGGACTCTGCTACCAAGGCCTGCCATCTTGCAGCATCCCTGAGAGGTGACGCAGCGGACATTCTCCAGACCCTTCCGGACGGCCAGCGCCTGGATTTCGCCGCCCTCACATCTGCGTTGGAGCTTCGCTTCGGTGAGAAGTGCCAGAAAGATTTCAGCCGACTCCAGTTGAAGTCCCGTTTCCAGAAAACCGGGGAAACCCTGCAAGAGCTTGCGGCGGACGTCGAGAGACTGTCTCATCTTGCTTTTTGCGACTGTCCCGCGGATGTTCGAGACAACCTGGCACTCAACTACTACATCGACGGGGTTCGAGATCCGGAAATCCAGAAAGCTCTACGGATGGCGGATGTCAAAGACCTGAGTTCTGCTGTTGTGTTTGCGATGAAGTTGGAGGCCGCCCAGCAAGCAACCCGCAAAGATCGCCATTCAGTCCGCGGCGTGAAAACTGATGAGTCTGATCCGGTTTCGTCACGCTTTGCTGAACTGGAAAAGCAAATAAAAGAAATTGCAGGAATCCTCAAAAGGACTTCGGCTCCCAAGTACCAAAATGGACAATCACTTAAGTGCTGGAAATGTGGCGGCGAGGGTCACTTACGAAGAAACTGTGAAGCTCGCCAAGAAACCAGAGGGAAGAGCACCTCTCCCTCCCAGGTCCAGGAAAACTAAGCCATGGCAATCTCGCGGGGTGGAGGTCGCCAAATTGGAATGAGCCCCATCTTAAAGTTTTCCAGATTTCATCGACGAGTGGCGGCAGTAATGGACTGTTTGTTTACGCATACGTGAACGGGTTTCCCTGCGAACTGATTATTGACACTGGAGCCAATGTTACAATTATTAGAACAGATGTGGCTCGTCAATTTGGACTCAACATTCTATGGACGCCGCCCTGTGTTACCCTCCAAACTGTGACAGGTGACAAGATCGAGATTGAAGGTAAAGTAAACTTAGAAATTGTGTTTGGAAATGCCACTTACCATCATACGGCATTCGTAGCTGCTATCACTGACCCCTTCATTCTCGGATTGGACTTTTTAAAGAAGTATGACTTCAACCTCGACTTCAAGACTAACGAGCTGCACTCGACGAGAGAAGACATAGCGGTATAGATAATGGAGCACTTATTTTTCTGAACTCTGGGTCGCCAACTCATACATCCTTCAGCTACGGCACGACCGAGGCCTTGGACATTTCACTAGTTAGTCCCGAACTCCATCCACATTGTGATTGGGACATACTTGAAAGCATTGGCAGTGATCACCTTCCTATTCTAATTAAAGTACATAATAATAGAAAGACAGTGACTACTCATAAGAAATTTTGGAATTTTAAAAGGGCAAATTGGGATTGCTTTCAGCAGATCTCAGAAGTTTCCTTCAATAGAAGAACCACCATGGACAATCTGGAACAGGAGTGGCACAATTTTAAGCATGTCATTTTTCATGCTTCAAAGCAATCCATCCCTAGGGGCAACTTTAAACATCTAAAATCCTACTTCCAACATAAGGATCCTGAGCTAAGAACACTTATTCTTAAGAGGAATGCTTTACATAAGAAACTCACCCTGACAGGGGAAATGGAGGTAAAGATTGAGCTCAGTAGGCTCAATGCTAGCATTAAGCAGCTATATATTAAACTCAAGAGGGAAGCTTGGACTAACATGTGCAGTGGCATTGATGCCAAAACCCCAAACACAAAACTTTGGAAACTTGCTCAATCACTCAGCTATAATCAGCCACAAAATATGCCGTGCAACACTGTGCTGACTTCAGAGGGCAAGGCTGCTCCTGATGATAAAACTGCTGCTAACATTTTGGGAGAGTTCTATAAAAGAGTGGGCAATTTGGAGTTTAACCAAAATGATATTGGTATCAAGGCCAGTTCAAAAAGAATGATCCATAATTGTCGGACCTCTAGCACTGGTGACCCTATTTTTATCAACGAGTTTTCCTTGAAAGAACTTAATTTAGCTCTGGGGGCAATGGATCTCCGTAAATCTCCAGGCCCTGATGGCATTCATGGATTCATGATCGGCAATCTGGGACCTCATGGCATGCAGAAACTCCTAGATATCTTTAATTTTTCATGGAAAATTGGTCGTCTTCCACGAGAATGGAAGAGAGCTATTGTTATCCCCATTCTAAAACCAGGAAAAGACACTGGTATCTCTGGGAGCTACAGACCTATCGCGCTAACTTCCTTTGTCTGTAAGCTTATGGAGAGGCTCATTCTTGCCAGACTAAACATTCACTTATACAACAATAACCTGATTCCGAGTGAGCAGTATGGGTACAGAAAAGGCCATGGAGTAATAGATCAGATTTTGTATGTCACCCAGAGAATACGGGACGCGCAGAACAAGAAACCAACTAACCACACTGTTGCCGCACTGTTGGATATGTCTAGTGCATTTGACAGGGTTTGGCGCCAGCTCTTGATCACCAAACTCCACAATCTTTTTAATATAAGAGGAAAAGCCCTTCCCTGGATCTCTGATTTCCTCTGGAACAGATCCATTAGAGTTAAATACAACAATCACCTGTCCGAACCTTTGGGCCTCGGGCAGGGTGTACCTCAGGGATCAGTGTTGAGTCCCGTCCTGTTTTCTCTGTACATTACTGGCATTGAAAAAGAATTAGCTAATTACTGTGAAATCGGAATTTTTGCTGATGATATCATTGTCTGGAGCTCCGGCTCGGATGTCGGAGAGAGTGAGCTCAGACTCAACCGTGCCATGGAAAAAGCCCATGCCTTTGCTGAAAGGCACAAATTAATCTTTAATGCTACAAAATCTTTGACAACTTTTTTCACTACTAATAGACATCTATATGGGTACCAACCTAAGATTTCCATAAACGGAACCCAGTTGAGTTACGTTAAAAATGCTAAGTATCTTGGATACACATTAGATCAAGAGATTACAAGTAATAAACATATTGAAGGCCAAGCAATTAAGGCAAGGAAGAGGCTCAATATTCTCAAATTTATTTCTGGACGAAACTGGGGTGCGGAGGCCAGTACCCTCCGTACTACCTATATTTCTATCATTAGACCAGTACTGGAGTTCGGCTTCCCAGTTTACTCCTGTGCTTCAGAGACCAATCTCAATAAACTTGAAAGAGTACAGCTTAGCGCAGCTAGAATTATTGCCGGACTTAGACATAGTAGTCGAAATGATATAGTGCTCTTTGAGAGCAACTTGCCTGCCCTTGCAATAAGAAGACAGTGTGGCCTTACAAGGTATTTTAGCAAATTATATAGTTATAGAGAACAACACCGGACTTCAGCCTACCTTCTTGCATGGAATGATAATACTCGTTTGAAGAAACATAGCCCCTTCTCCTATGCAAGGTCATTGAACTTACCTCCCTCCGATGTGGAAACACATTTCCTGGGTTACGCAGGAGCTGGTTTGGAGCTTGAGGGAATTTATTTCCATGACGAGCTCCTGACTAGTGTGATCAAGAGTTCAGATCCACCGGACCTAGTTAAACAAATGGCCCTGGAAACTATACATAATATACCACTTTTCTCCTTGAAAATCTATACAGATGGAAGCAGGGGAGAAGATGGCGTTTCGGGCAGTGGAGTATTCATTCCTACTCCCTTTGGGGCCTTGGAATTTAAAATCAGAAACCCGAATTTCTGTTCAGTATTTAGATCAGAACTGATTGCTATCAGGAAGGGTCTGCAGTGTGCTGTTCAGCGGGAGGAGTGTTTCCAGGAAATCTGGATTCTGACTGACAGTCGTGCCTCAATTCAGCACCTCGCTAATTGGAGTAATGTGGGCGACAAGACCAGCCTGGACATTCTGAGTCTACTACATACTCTTTCATCAGGACATACAATTCACTTTCAATGGATCCCTTCCCACGTTGGAGTTGAGGGTAATGAAAGGGCTGACTTTTTGGCTAGATCTGCTGCTGCGGAGGGTGTGAGCCCTTGTGGAGATCTTACTTTCGGTGAGATCTCCACAATTTCAAAAATGGAGCTCAATCGCCAATTTAAAACACCTCCCAGACACGCCTGGTATTTTGCAAAATGTCCTGGTGAGTCCTTTAGACTCAAGGGTAGACTCCTCCAGACAACATATTCGAGATTCCTGAGTGGCCACACAAAAGCTCTTAGATTCTCTGGGAATATCAAGACTTTTCCGGAGTGTCACTGGTGCTCTGCTGGAGAGGTTTCACCTGAGCACATTCTATCTTGTTTGGGTTTTACGAAGGACGAGGTCCTTAGTGACCCATTGCTGTTCTTGAATTTTTTGCAGATATTTGGATTCATGGGGGTTGTTTAGCATTGCTAAACATGCCCGAGATAAGTCAAAAAAAAAAAGACATAGCGGTCTTTCCCGCAGAAAGTGATGTAAAATCCGCTCATCAAATAATTGCCCAAACAGATTTGTCAATTCCCTCAAGGTCAGAATCATTAATACCCGGCTCCATTGAAGAAAGCAATAGTTTTCGATTTGGACTCATTGAATCCCCCAACTTAAGCAATAGTCTAAAAGGAGTGCTGGTAGCATCTACGCTTGTGGACCTTTCTAAGGATGTAATTCCTGTGAGAGTCGCCAACGTGAGTGAAAGGCCAAGGAATATTCGGAAAGGTGAAGTGTTAGCAACTTGTACTCCAGTAAACTGCATCATTAGAAGAATCAATTCCCCCGAGACTGTGTCTTCTGAGTCCTTGACATCGAAGTTACTTGGGAGTGCGCCATTATCGAAAGATCAAAGAACTGCTGCGGAACAATTGGTGGAGGACTTCAAGCATCTGTTTTCATCTACATCGGAGGATGTGGGCAGGACGAATTTAACGCAGCATAGGATCTACACTGGAGAACACCTCCCTATTAAGCAGCATCCAAGACGACTACCATTCGCCAAGAAGGAAGAAGTTGAGACCCTCCTGAAAGAGATGAAGGAGAATGATGTCATCGAACCGTCATCCAGTCCTTGGGCTTCTCCCATCGTCTTGGTCCGAAAGAAAGATGGCTCCACCAGATTTTGTGTCGATTACCGGCGGCTGAATGAAATCACCAAGAAAGACAGTTACCCTCTTCCACGGATAGACGACACCTTGGACACTCTGTCCGGACACAAGTGGTTTTCGACCCTGGACTTGAAGAGCGGCTACTGGCAGGTTGAGATACACCCTGAGGATCGAGAGAAGACAGCGTTTACAACTGGACAAGGCTTATGGCAGTTTAACGTGATGCCCTTCGGCCTCTGCAATGCACCAGCTACGTTCGAGCGTCTTATGGAGACAGTGTTAAAAGGACTCTCTTACGAATCCTGTCTGGTCTACTTAGACGATATCATCATCGTGGGACGCAGCTTCGAAGAACATCTGGCAAATCTTAGGAAGGTGCTGCAAAAGCTTAAGGAAGCCAATCTGAAGTTAAGCCCGTCCAAATGTAATTTGTTCCGCCGGGAAGTGAACTACCTTGGTCACATCATCTCTTCTGAGGGTGTACAAACCGATCCAGAGAAGGTATCTGCGGTCAGGAGTTGGAGTCGTCCCGAAAACATCCATCAGTTGCGAAGTTTCCTGGGGCTCTGCACGTACTACAGGAAGTTTGTGAAGGGTTTTTCCAACATTGCACGACCTTTGCATAAGCTGACGGAGAGCAAGCACAAGTTTGAATGGTCCAAAGAATGCGAAGATGCATTTCTACGACTGAAGGAGGCTTTAACATCAACGCCTATCCTCGCCTATCCTCAGCCTGAAAAATCCTTCATCCTGGACACTGATGCGAGCAACGAGGGCATCGGAGCTGTTTTATCCCAAGAAATTGACGGAAATGAACATGTCATCGCTTACTGGAGCAAATGCTTATCAAAGTCGGAGCGAAATTACTGCGTCACCAGAAAGGAGTTACTGGCCATAGTGAAAGCTGTAGAACACTTCCATCATTACCTCTACGGCCGAAAATTTCTGCTTCGGACAGATCATGCCTCATTAACTTGGCTTTTGAACTTCAAAAATCCGGAAGGCCAGATAGCCAGATGGATACAGCGGCTCCAGGAATATGACATGGAGATCAAGCATCGAAAAGGGTTATCTCACGGTAATGCTGACGCTTTATCAAGAAGACCCTGTCCTGAGAACTGCCACTATTGTTCCCGAATCGAGAAACAGTATGGAACGACTAGCCCTACCGCCTATCAGGTGACAGTGACTCCAATATCATCAGAACCTGATCCATGGAGTGACGACCAAGTTCGAAAAGATCAACTTGAAGACCGCGACATAAAACCAATTTTGGAGTTCATGGAAAGTGACAGTCGGCGACCTAGCTGGCAGGATGTTTCCATCTTCAGTCCTGCAACAAAAAGATACTGGGCTTTATGGAACTCGCTCCATTTACGGAACGGCGTGCTACACCGAAAATGGGAATCTGACGACGGCAAAACATCTAGGTGGCAGTTACTACTTCCCCGATCAAGGATTTCAGATGTTCTGAAAGAAATACATAGTAGTGCGACTGGAGGACATTTTGGTGTCTTGAAAACCCTCAATAAAGTTCGGGAACGCTTCTTCTGGAGCAAGGCGAAGGATGACGTGGAGAAGTGGTGCCATTCTTGTGACGCCTGTGCTGCTCGTAAAGGACCGAAGAAAAGAAGCAGAGGGAAGCTACATCTGTACAACGTTGGAGCTCCTTTCGAACGAATTGGGATCGACATCCTGGGTCCTCTACCAAGAACTGCTGATGGGAACAAATACATTCTTGTTTCCATCGACTACTTCACCAAATGGCCGGAAGCATATCCCATTCCAGATCAAGAGGCTACCACCGTAGCAGAGACTCTAGTCCAACATTGGATCTCGAGATACGGAACACCTTTGCAGATTCATTCCGATCAAGGGAGGAATTTCATCTCTGCTGTGTTTAAGGGCCTATGTCAAATTTTCGGAATTGAGAAAACTAGGACAACACCACTACACCCACAATCGGACGGCATGGTGGAGAGATTTAACCGCACAATCCTGAATAATCTCTCGCTTATGGTATCCAGAAATCAACAGGATTGGGACAAGAAGCTACCTTTGTTCCTGCTGGCCTACCGCAGTGCTGTCCACGAGACTACCGGATACGCCCCATCTCAGATGCTCTTCGGACGAGAGCTTCGGCTACCTTGTGATCTCGTCTTCGGTCGTCCTCCGGATGCGCCTTCATCGCCTGAGGAGTACATCCAGGATCTCCAGGCCCGGTTGGAAGACGTTCATAACTTCGCACGAGAGCGAATCAACTTCGCGGCGGAGAAGATGAAGACCAGATACGACACAAGGTCTACTGGACATGAATTCAACGAAGGCGACAAGGTTTGGTTATGGAATCCCATCCGACGGAAAGGTCTTTCACCCAAATTGCAGTCGCATTGGGATGGACCCTACAAAGTCCTTAACCGACTGAATGACGTCGTAGTGAGGATCCAAAAATCACCTAATGCAAAACCTAGGGTTGTACATTATGATCGGTTAGCCCCATACTATGGCCATAGTTCATGAGTATTACGTAAACAACCATGGTTGATAACATAAAAGTTGTAGATAATTTTTGCTTTTAATGTTTAGTAATATTTCTTGTTATTATTGTGTTTTCTGTATCTGTTAGTTATTATTTAATGTGTGTAATTGTGAACTTGTGATAGAAGTTTGGCACCCTTTCTGGGGATTGTACTGCCCGGGACGTGCAGTCCTTAGGAAGGGGGCAATGTTACAAATTCTGTAAATAGTAATTATTGTAGGAACGTAACCTGTAAATAGTTTCCCGTAATGAATATACAACCCCTTTTTTCATATGGCTAAAGTATACGACCCCTATTTCCTTTTTGTTTGATAACGGTCTACTACTTTACAGAAGCGTGTGGAATATTTGAGAAATTTCTTTTCGGTTTCTATATAAGCCGTTAGCGATGGATAAACAGTTTAGTTTCGATTGATATTTCGAACTGTGAAGATTTTTGCTCTGTTTATAGCGAGGCATTTCGCTGTGTTGTTTTCGTATTTGGAAGTAAATACGTGTGTAAACGTTGAGTTTACGGTGTTGTGTGATAATTGCTTAATTGCTGATGAATAATTTAGCAGTTGTTGAAGATCTTTCCTGTACATAGTGTAAATAAATTTCCTGTGTTTTTATCAAGAACTGTGTCTTCATTTCAAGAAAGTGGAAGTCGCACCGAATCCGTTACAATATTTTGTACAATTTGACAAGTATATGCGGGGCAAAGTGGATGGGGCAAAGTGAAATAGTTAATCCATCCATCCACTATAATATTAAAATCTGTTCGCGTCTGTCTGTCTGTCTGTCTGAAGATCTATCTTCTCGAGAACCGCTGCGAATCGAGAGTCAAACGAGATACCGATCAATTCGAAATTTTCCAAAGAAAACAATAGGACCAATCTCGTAGTTGTGCGACTTTAATTAGCGAAGATATTAATTAAAACGTTAATTAACATAACGTTATTCAGGAATTTTTATTTCTTTCCTGTTGCCATTTTGCATATTGGTGAGCAAGTAAAATTCTAATCATTGTTTTAAAAGAGATTTTTTGGCTGCTGTCCAAATCTTAAAACAACGTTTCCATCTAGAATTTCATTTTAAGTTAGTTTAAAATTGGTTGCCCTATTCGGACATAGCCTTTATTTTATCGTCTGTCCTTTTTTTTTATTTTTTACATTCAACGTTCTTAACTATTTTCAGCATATGAAAGTTGTTTCTTTAGCTATGTTTATTGATTGTAGTGTAAGTTTATCATTCACCGGTCTCATATTTTGGTACATTTAGGAGATGTGACTAATTATGTTTATTTTGTTGGACCTTTTCCCGTCACATGGGTGAGTTTTCGAATTGTAATAACTCTCTTTTTCCTTCCTGTTTCTATTTTTGAAATACAGTTTGTATCGTTAAAAGAACATGTTAAATTAAGATTGTTTGGATTTCTTTAAGTGAAACAGAGTTGAACAAAAAAGATTGTTTTTAAGGATTTTAACTAAAGCTAAATTGGAATCTGATGACTTGGTATTAGTAGTTATTTAGTCTTGGTGCTTTAGTTTCACGTAATCAACCAAAAAGTATGTGTCATTTTATGTAAAAAGCTGATCTTAATTGTGCATACAAATGTTTCAGGTATAGTCTATCAGATTTCATTCAGTTTAAAGTGAGCACAGATTGTAATTGATAATGCATATATTTTCATCTTTTGTGCTAACTGAAAATACTCATAACTTGCATTATTGATAACTATGATTAACTTTAAAGAGATTTTTGCCAAAAATATGCTCTACTGGTGTTTTTCAAGCCTTGCATTACGCATATTTATTTACTCCTTAGCGCTTTAGAAACTGATGTCAGAGTAATACAAAAACATCAGTTGGACATCTCTTTCATTTTTTAAGTAGCCCGTGCAACGCCGGGCACGCAGCTAGTTTCGTATAATTATTCAATCATTTATTAAATCTCTCACATATTTTTTATTAATTTCTTCATTAACATACCTTAATTTAGTACTTCAATTATTTATTCATTCATTCACTTATTTTCTCACTCCTTTATTTGTCCTCATACACTAATTCATTTATTGATTTAATTTTCATTTATTTTTTCAGCATCTTTTCATTTATTCATTCAACCTTTCATTTACTGGTTCATTTGATCAAAAATATTTTTTTAAATCAAATAAAAAACATTTCATTAAAAAAATATTTCATTTTTCTCTTTGCCCCATGAAAAATTAAAGCGAAATTTCTCCACTTTTTTTTAAAAGCGAAAATTCACCGCGAAAAAAAAAAAAAACTCTTTCAAAGCAAGTTTTATTATAAAATACTATGTTCTTTCTTTATGTACTGTAATTTTCAAAAAAAAAAAATCCAATTTGTTCAGTTTGAAAAAGCTCAGTCATCTAAACCATTTCACTTTGCCCCACATTCCCCTACTTGTACAACACGGTTTCGATACTACACGGTGCCAAATTTGCGGTTATTATAACACGGTTTCGACATTACACGGTACGGAACCTGAAATTAATACCTCATGGTTTTGATGCAACACGAAACTTGTGTTTAAAAAAAATGGAATTTTTCATTTTTGTGTAATGCATTCTGTTAATGAGTAAAAATGACAACAACGTGTATAAAGTACAAATAAAGTAGTATAAAAGAGTTAAAAACTCAGCAAACAGCTGTTTCGGGGCTGTCACATGCAAGCCCCTTCATCAGTGCAAAAAAGAACTAAAAGTCCACACACTGTAAACCTGACGATTTAAAAAAAAAAAAATATTTTTTTTTTTTTTTTAATCGTCCGCTTTACATTGTGTGGACTTTTAGTTATTTTTTGCACTGATGAAGGGGCTTGCATGTGACATCCCAAAAACAGCTGTTTGCTGAGTTTTTAACTCTTTCATACTACTTTATTCGTACTTTATACACGTTGTTGTCATTTTTACTCATTCCATAGTACAAAGTTTTCGACTGCTTTTTTACATTCTGTTAATGTTTGATAACTCTGATAAGTTTTTACTTTGTTTTTATAAAACTTGGTTTCGATATGAGACGGTACACATCCCTTGATTTTCATTATTTCTAAGTCTCGAATAACACGGTTTCGATGCAACACGGAACGAATTAACCGTGTTATACGAGGGACGCCTGTATTTGAGTTTCTATCAGTAAATCAATAATAAATGTAGTATGACAGTGGCGTAAGTTAAGTTACTTTAAAATAAGTTACATAGCTAGGAAGTGAAATAACTAGGATAACTTACCTTTTTCAAAAGGAACAAATTGGGAATTTGTTTTGAAAACTGCAGTATATACAGGAAAGAATGATGTACAAGGGGGGACCTAAAAGAAGCCGGACTAATGGTGCGGTACCAATCCTAGATGTAGTATGGCTCAAGTAGAGACCTTCAAAAACCAGCTGTGCAAGTGGCGTCAGTTTAGTTGATAACGTCGGATCGTAGTGTTGGTTTTCTCAGGAGTTGTTGCTTTCCGCCAGCGAAATCATTATGGCAGATTTCAAAGAACAAACTGTGAGCTCTTGAAATTTTGCTTCCAGCTTGAAAAGTCGGCTACGGAATAGCTTACCAAATGCTTCAGCAAGCTTGCAACAACGATGCTTTGAGCCGTACACAAGTTTTCGAGTGGTTTGGGCGCTTTAAACGTGGTAGTACGAATGTTGAAGATCATGCTCGCTATGAGCGCCCTTCAACGTCTCTAAATGATGAAAACGTTGAAAAAATCCGCCAAAAAATCAACGAGAGTCGTCGTTTTACGACTGACGAAACTTTAGAAGAAACAAGAGTGAGTTGGATCTCGTGCGGGCGATCAGAAGAATGGTTCCTTCACCATGATAACGCTTCCGTACACACAGCCTTCACTATTAACCGCTACTTCGCCTCTCAGGGGTGGCCAGTCGTTCAACGACCCCCGTATTCGCCAGACCTAGCCCCCTGTGATCTTTTTCTGTCCCCGAAGATGAAAAAAAATCTGAAAGTGAAGCGTTTTGATGATGTAGAGGCTATAAAAACTGCTTCGCAACGGGCACTGGACATGGTCAAAGTTAAAGCGTTCCAGGGGAGCTTCTAACAGTGGAAAAAAAGAATTAACAAGTGTATTGCATCTAAGGGGGAACACTTTGAAGGAGACTAAAGAAATTTTGTGAATGAATTAATAAAGAAATATTTTAGAGCAAAAATCCGGTTATTTTTGGGTCCCCCTTCGTATTTTCTAATAAATCTTGCATTAAAACATTATTTTTTGTTTTCTGCAATAAATTTGTACCTTAAAAAAGTGTAAATTTTTTTCATTTTTTACACGGCAAAATGAAAAATAAAATATTTTTCAAATGAAATATTTTTTATTTGATTAGATTTTTTGATTGAATGTAGGAGTAAGTAAATCAAAGAATAATAAATGAATATGTAACGAAATAATAAACGAATACATAAATAAATTTATTGATTAATAAGAAAGTAGGGAAGGAATAAGAAATAAGTGTATAAATGAATAAATAGATTAATGAATGAAAAATTAAGTGAATTATTAAATGGAGGAATGGAAATGAACTAAAAAATAAATAAATACGTAAGTGAAGTACCGCCCGTTCTCGAAAGCAAAGACAACAACTCAGGACAGAGTCCATTTCAGAAAGGGGCGATAGGTTGAGGATGGGCACCGCTCGCACTTGCTGTCTTTGAACACGTTATTTTGAACCTTTTACTTCCGGGTTTCCCTCCCTATTTTGATAAAATCACAGCAGACCTGACGCATGCGCAAATTGACGATAAGTCTCGGCTTAGGAAAATGAACAGTAACTCCAATAGGTAGCGTTCATTGTTGACCACTTTTTCGTTTCTTCATTCCCCTGAAATGACACAGTCTTACCAGTAAAACACTTTTAATTTACAGGATCCAGTTCAGCCTTGTCACAATAAAGCCTTTTCCTGTATGTTAAACATTACCAACAATATTATCAAATTATCATGCCGTGGCGAGAGTTTCATTGTTGATGACGTCAGCGTTACACGACTAGTGAATTCACTATTATATATATGAGGATACCGCACCAAGTACTAGTAGGCCTTAATTAATGTTTTAAATGTTAATAGAAATGACCTGTTTATTTTGTAATAACTAAAATAATTTTTGATTTTTTTAACAAAATATGAGAATTACAATATGAGTATTAATTTTTGAAAATTGCTTGTATTATCATAGCTTTGATCTTCAGATGTAACGTTTTCTGACAGGAATAGTCTACATGTGTCAATATATATTTAACATATTACCAGATAGGTGGCGCTAAAAGTAGAGTAAATATTCCACCCTTTCATTTTCCCCTGCTATTTCAGTTTGCCCCTCATTCTTTACCTTTTTTCGAAAACCCCGCTTAAAGTTAAAATTTAAGCAGTTGACTTTTTTGAAGATGTTTTTACAAAACCTTCATTTACTCGAAACTAATTGAAAATGCCTTACAGCATTCTCATTCTAACCACGACATAACTTTGCTTATTTAAATGGTGATTTTGCAAAAGGAACGGATTGCCATTTCCGGTGAAAAGAAAAAATTAAGCAATTTTTGATTGCTCAAAAAAATCTTTTTTTCTCGAAATAATACTTCTCAAGAACTAAAGACTTTTTTTAATACAAAAAATAAGTGAACAAAATGAATTTATTTCCAAACGATATTTTAGAAAACTTTTCAGTTGAGAAGCGAAGAATTTCTTTTAAGGATGGCATCGCTCTTTTTCTGACGACAATAAATTACTTCGAGAACATTATTCTCCAAAGATGCTGTGTATTGATGTTGTTTATCCAATTAAGAAAGAAACTCATTCGTTTCTTAATTAATAACATTCGTTGCATTTATATGTATCGTATTTGTTTCTAGTAAGTGGAGTTAATGGCAGTTCTCAGCGAACACGATTGAAACTTTAATGGAAAAAGAACATCTTGAGCTTCGTATCAAAGAGCTATGTATTTATTTCATTTGAACTGAATTCGAAGACAATGTTTAGTTAGAAATGATAAAATGTCAAAGCACTATCAAAGTGAGTGTGAAGTAATTGAATTTAAAAAGTCAAAATAAAACGGGTTTTAATTGATGTAAAAAATATTTTTAAATGCAGTCTTTCTTATATAAATACTAGAAAATCGCCTGTCAAGGTATAACGGGTGAAAATTGCTTCTACATTTGAACGATGCCATTGCCTGTTTGGTGATATTTTAATAGTTGAAATTGTAACCCTAACTCCAATGGATTAACCCTAAACTCCGGTAGGTGCGTTCATTCTTGACCATTTTTTCGTTTCTTCATTCCCCTGAAATGACAGTCTTACCAGTTAAACTGTTAAGTTGCCGGATCGAGTCCAGCCTTGTCACAATAAAGCTTTTCCCTGCATGTTAAACATTATCAAAACATATTATAAAATTATCATGCCTTGGCGCGAGTTTCATTGTTGAAACACGCGGGTTTCTCGATCATCGGCTATTATTTAAATGAGGATACGAGATGGTCCGAAAGTGCACGTAACTCCTCCCTCCCCTTTTTATTTTCAACATTACATCTGTTAAGTATGTTTGAATACTCGAAGAAAATATTCAATTATGAAAGCATTCTCAAAGTGAGCGAAATGTAAAAAAATTAAAATTATAACAAAACAAGTTTTTCTTTAAAGAATGTTTAGATTAAATGTAAAAAAATATTTTTAAATGTTGCCTTACTTATATCAATATACTGATAAAAATATGATTTATTAAGAGTCAAAAATTTCCCAGATAGATGATAGAAGAAATTATAAATGATATAATTTCAAAATTAGATTCGTAATTTAAAATGAACTCAAAGAAAATTTAAAATTACGAATAATAAAATATTGCATAGTTATCAAAGTGATTGAAATGCAATTCAAATCAAATTGCAACTACACTCTAAAATCAATAGTTTCAAAAATGACGAAAAAGTATACAAATATGAACATATCGCAGAGTCAAAATGGCTCCGACCATGTGGTGTTCAAATTTGAAACATTCAAATACACAAATCAACGTGCTCATTTTTGAGGTATTTGTGCTCATTTTTGAATATGTACTAATTTCAAAATTGAGTATTAACCGAGTTATGTACTCATTTTTGAGTATGAAATAATTCAGCACACTATTTGAAAACATGGGTACACATATTTGAAACAAAAGGTTTCGAGAAAATTTGAAAGCATAAATGTACTCATTTTTGAAAACTTCATTTTTCTCAGTGAAAGCAAAGTTTTTTTTTTTTTTTTGAATAGATTTTTATATTAAACACAAAAAAAACTTTTTAAAACGCAGAGTAAATTGTGTTAATACGCTGATGAAAATCTCCTTTCTCAAGAGTCAATAACAGATTCTTTTTTTTTTTTTTTAACTCTAAGCACTTTCCATAATGCACTCTAAAAGACAAAATAACTTTTGTGAGTCAGAAAGGACAATTTGAGTATTCCTGTAGTTTTCAAGAACTCCAAGAAAATGACACCACAAGCGAAGAAAAGTGCGGCTCACGTCATGAAGAGAATTTCTTATCATTATCTAGCTTTCAATCATAACTTTGAATGTGCATTCTTTTCTTATTTGGAAGGCTTGGTTTGAAATAACTAGAACCGTACTTTTCATAGTTTGTGGTGTCTTTTTTTTTTTTTTTTTTTTTGAATTTTTGAAAGCTACAGGAATACTGAAATTGTCCAATTTCTGATCCAGAAAAGTTATTTTTTCTTTTAGAGTGCATTATGAAAAGTGCTTAGTATTTTTAAAAAAATTCTGTTATTTTATTCTTTCTGTAAATGTATTTCAGAAGTAGTAATAATGTTACCATCACGAAACTTCATCTTATTTTTTCAAAAAATGCTCCAAACTAAAAAAAAAATAGCCTATATACGTGTACTAAAACTTTTAGAAATAGTCATTAAAAATTAATCTTTGTTCCTCTCTAGGATTTATTTGTGTACTAATTTAATTGAAATCATTTAAATATTAAAGGTTTCTCAAACACATTTATGTTTCAAAACATACAAGTTACTCATGATAAAGATCCCATGTCTCTTTACTTATCCCCGTTATCTGCTACAGGTATAGATGAGGAAAAATATCCTACAAGTGCAAAATGTTAGTAAATAAATTTCATGCTTGCTTCAGAAAAGCCTATCTTCAACATTTTCATTAGGATAACTATTAACATTATTGTTGCAAGGCAACGAAATTTGTAACAATGGGTTTTATATTTAAACATTTCGTGGGGAAATTACATGAAATTTGCTGTTTTCATCCTAACCGAAGTAATAATTTTATTTTAGAATTTTTATGTTTTAGCGTTAAGTTGTACCTTAGGATTAAGCAAATCATTTAGTGAAATCCCGAAGTCTCTAAATGGTCTAGTTGCTGAGATATAAGCAAAAGCAGGCCTTAGATTTTTCCGTGACAATCAGACCAAGTATAATAAAAGTGCTTAAAAAATTGCAAGATAAAAGAAATTATAGCAAACATAATTTCAAAATCAGCTTCATTATTTGAAATGAACTCTAAGACAATGTTCACTTACGAATGATAAAATATGAAGACATTCCCAAAATTAAAACATTCCAAAACACATTCTCATTGAAATTAAAATAAATAAATAAATAAATAAATAAAATAGCGAAACAGGTTTCGTTTAAGATATCTTTATATTAGACGCAAAAAGTATTTTTTAGATGCGGAATTTCATTTAATAAACTGATAAAAATATCTTTTTTCAAGAGTCAAAAAAATTATTTGATAGAAGAGATTATAACAAAAAGAATGTCAAAATTCGTGCTAAAGGAGGAAACATGTTATCTTTTAATTACATTTTTTGAGGACCATACTTTGCTCTTGTGTGCTGAAATCTGCTGTAATGGAATATTTATCCTGCGAATAAATTTGTTGTCAGGAAAATTTAACGTGAAACGTCCATGGGTAAAAAGAAATGAGACTTTTTGTTCAGTTCGTTAAACTTCACTTTTTGTGTGTGTGTTTTTTTTTTAGCTGGTAGGTAAAAAAAAGAGGAAATGTTTACTATTAATTATTTGCTTATTAAAAAAGGGGCTCTTTCCCCCTCAAACTCTTTTTTAATGAGAACGGTTGCAGTTACAACGGGAAATAAAACTGATGCCACCAATGATTGTGCAAACCGTGAAGCAATACTTATTATCTTTTCTTTCGAATTTCCTGTAGCACATTTTCACTTGTACATTATTTAATTAAGAAATATTTTTCTATTATTAAAATCAACTCATTACTTTTCCTTTGAAATGCAGGAAAACTAATTTCTCCAGCTCCCTTTTTTTAATAAATTTAACTATTGCATAAATAAACCATTTCTTAAATAGTCTGTAAAACTTTGCTGTTCAGTTTCCGGCCCATTTTTGAGAAGTTTTCAATTTCCTTTGAGGTTGTCTTTAGCGGAAGCGGTTTTATAATTCAATGAAAAATTAAGAAATGTTTTTAAGGCGTTCGGAGTTTGATCACCGGATGCATGGGATGATTTGTCATTATGCTGCTGTTTATTTATTTTTTTTAATTTAGTTGACGTAGTATCACCTGCTTTTACATTGGGATCATATTTTTTGTTTAAAGGTCACGTGTGGCACAATTGGGTTGTTTCCGAAATTTAAAAAAATAGATTTTTCTGAAAGAGCATGCTTTAAAAACATTGGATTTAACCATTTTTTAATAATTTCACGAAGTTTGATATTTTTTAACAATTTTGTTATCGATGCAAAAGATTGAAATTCATTTTTTACGCTTCTGCACATGACATCACAAGTGATGAAATGCCATTTACTGATGCCATTAGCACACAGCCAAAATGATCAAGTCCTGACAACGCGCTTGAGAGTAAAACGTAAACATTTAGTGCGCCGAAGTACATTACTTATGACGTCATAAAGACCACGCCTTATTTACAAAATCGGACTTATAAAAAAATAAATAAAAAATAACTGTTGGGAAAATAATTTTTTTTTCTGGCTCCATGTTAATTTTTTTTTTTTTTTTTTGCTCGTTCTGTCAATTTCAGTGACTAAAAGTAGTACTTTTGACTGCATGAAACAACTCCATTTGCACTAAATTTTTCTTATAATTTCATATACATTGGCCGACGAAAAATTAAAAAATGCACCACTTGCGAAAATTCACGAATTTACGAATTTATCGAGAAATAAGGCACCAATTGTAGGTAAAAGTTTTTTTCTTTTTCAAAGATATCAATTTTGCTCTCATGTTTTTGTCTCATAATTAGAGATGAAAACAGGAAAAAAACGGAAAATTTCGGAAAAAAACCGCAAAAAACCGGGTTTTTTTTTTCGATTGGGTTTATTTCCACTCCGGAAAAATTGAAAAATTGAATTTTTTCAATTTTTCATGAAGTTTTAATTGAAATTTTCAGCAAAAAGTGATTAGAAATTTCTCATACTCAAAGTCTGATGCGATTTCCTCCCCCACCCCCTCCTTGTATGTTAAAATACTGTCTAACGTTGATAATGCAAGTTGTTGTATGATAATATAATTTGCATATAGATCAAAAACCATTTAATACTTTTTATTAAAAAAATTAAACCAATATCCTTAGTGAAGAATTTATTTTCCTTCTTCATAAAACAAACAAGCATAATTTTAATCAAGAACTATGTTTCTGCTGACTGTGCGAACCAAATGTACAGGGTGCGGTAAAAAAAAAAAAAAACCGAGCAAGTAATTTTCTATGTAACTTCATTAAAAATAAATAAATGAACAAAACACAAAAAGTAATAATGTGAGAAGACTTCTAGCAATCAATAAATTAATTGGTTTCAAACTGGTCGCTTTTTGAAGTAATACAGAGGTGCAACTGCTTATTGAAATTTTCACTCAAGGGCCGCAAGTCCTTTAGTCAATTATATTCCCTATAAAGTTATTGGTTTAGAGTCCAAACTTATGTGTAGTTTAGGGTAGATCTTTGACTGTCAAACAGGCCATACAGTGGGAAAATAAATGGGATTGAGGTCTAGCGAGCACAGCGTTCACTCTAAGGATGATATCATGTCAAAAACAATGTGCCTTGCACCACTCTTGTCTTTTTGGCCTTATGAACTAGTATGGAATCAAATTGAAATGTCCAGTCTACATTGCTGTGCTGAAGTGCTCTTAAGTCCACAGAAGTACAACAGCTTCTAAAATGTCCTTTGGGTACACTTTTTGATTCAGTTATGGCTCTCATCCACAAAAAAACTGAGATTTTTTGTCGCTTGTACTGATTCCATCACAGGAAAAGCCTGACTTTGGATTTTGGCGATGTTCAACATTTTCTGAGGTGCTTGGAGTGTTTACAAACAAATCCTATTGTTCTGAAGGTTATGCGAGCTGATTGAACGGTAAATTTGTGAAAGGTATCTCTTCCATCGTGGATAGCATCGTTTCTAGCATTTTTAGAGTCATACGAATGCCTGAACTTTTAGGAACTCGTAAAACTTCTGTTTGAGCTGTTTTTGCTCTTAGTCGCACTTATCGTCACAAATTCCCATCTTATATACGAACGACTTCTCTTGTGAAAACCCAAGGGTTTTTCATTGAACTCACTTTTGGATGACCTGACGATCAACTGAAATGTTCTGTGTTCGTTTTTGTACACTTTCCGGATATCGACTATCATTTCCAAGCCACTTAAAGCTGCATACAGCATCAAATACTGTTTGACGAGGCACAACAAGCAAACGAACTGTCGTTCTACTTGACTAAACAACTTTAAAATATCTCGTCTTTGGCTTAAAATGGGGTTGTTTCCTCCAGTCAAAAGTAGTACTTCTTGTCACTAAAATTGATAGAAAAAGCAAAAAAAAAAAAAAAAAAAAAACAAGGATCCAGAAAATACTTTCATTTTCCCAACAGTAATTTTTTAATTAATTTTTTAAAATGTCCGATTTTTCAAACAAGGCGTGATCTAGATGACGTCAGAAATGATGCTCTTTGGCGCATCTTTCTATCGCGTTTCCACGTTATGATACTCAAGAAGCGAATTAAAATTGCGCTCTACGCTTGCTATCAACCCTATCGTTGCCAATACACGTGAGTAAAGATGCGAATTAAATATTTTGTTCTGTGAATGACAATTGAATGGCATTTCATCATTTGTGATGTCATCGGCAGAAGACATAAACAATGAAAGCTCACCGATTTAAGTAATTGTTTAAAAATATTAAACTTAAACAAATTATTTAAAAAATGGTCAGATCCTATGTTTTTAAGCATGCTCTTTCAGAAAAAAATACTTTTAAAATTTTTGGAAACTACCCCATTGTAAAAAAAAAAACGAAAAAGAATACATAAACTAGGAGATATATTTGTAAATTTTTTTCTAAAAAAGTGAGAAACAAAAATAAATAAGACACTCATTAAAATGAAATGACTTTACTTCCACTCGATGACGCAATCTTTGTTCGAGGTTTTTTTTTTTTTTTGCCACACCCTGTATACTACCGTGCTAAGCACAAAAGTAGAATCTGCAGAGTTGAGCTCAATCTGAGATATTGTGTTTTAAAGTTTGTCTCTTCCATATACGCTATATGACCAAAAGTATTTGGACACTTTCAAAAATTTACATTTTTACGGATTTCTCGAGAAATAAACGACCAATTGCTCTGTAATTTTTTTCACATAAAAAGTATACTCTAGCTGTCATTTTCCAATAACAATTAAGTCTGCTATTCATTTAGGGGACCAGCAACAAATTGAGGAAACAAAAAAAGGTTTTAAATCTTTTTCATTGTAAATAGCTGGGAATAAACTATAAATTTCAGAAATAAGTTAAAAACCTATCTAAAATTTATTTTTATATTTGCGTGAAAGTATCTCTCATACCCACGGAGATCTAAGTATTTCTTTCAAAAATGCAATTTTTTAAAAGGTTTTCGGCTCCTATCACGCAGAGTTTTCCGTCAAACGTTACGAAACTTTCAGAATATTTGACAACATATTAGAGAAACATAATAATAAAATTCAAAGTTACAATATTTAAAATTTAATGAAATATGAACGTTTAAAGCGATTAATTTTTCACTGCGGATGCGCAAAAGATAGCAATTTATACCTTTCATAATACAAACTTCAGATATATTCTACAACTCATAAAAAAAATTCCACCTCAATATCTTCAAAATCTAAAAAGTTATCAGCGATCTAATGAGCCGAATTTCTATAATTCTTGAATAGGCGACGAGTAGTAAGGGGTCGTTCGCAAACTGGCAACACTTTCCTGTTGTCGTTCCAGTGTGATTCATAAGAACGGATTATATTTGCAAACGATCCCTCACGATAAGTCGTCTAGCCAAGAATTGTTAAAATTCGGCTCATTACATCGCTGATAACTTTTTACATTTTGAAGATATCAAGGTGGAATTTTTCGATGACTTGTAAGAAATACCTGGGCTTTCGATATGAAAGTTATAAATTGCTATCTTTCGCGCATGCTCAGTGAAAAATTAATTGTTATAAACGTTCATATTTCATTGAATTTTCATAATTTTAGCTTCAAATTTTATTATTATGTTTCTCTAATACGCTGTCAAATATTCTGAAAGTTTAATAAGATTTGACGAAAAACTCTGCGTGATATGAGCCGAAAACCTTCAAAAAAAATTTGCATTTTTGAAAGCAATGCTTAGATACTTAGATCTCTGTGGTTATAAGAGATACTTTCACGAAAATATTAAAATAAATTCTAGATAGGTTTTTAACTTATTTCTGAAAATTATAGCTTATTCGCAGCTATTTAGAATGAAAACGATCAAAAACACTATTATGACTACTTTTACTACTGTACTTATCACGACCGTATGAATAAAGTGAAACTCCAATTTAAGTTTTGGTTCAGCTTTAGTTTTGGTTTGGGGGTTTTGTTGGAAAGAAAAAGAAAAACCCATTTAGTTTTGATTTGGACTTAGACTGGATTAGAAAAAATTAAAACTCAATAGCTTTCATTTTCAGACAGATCACGTTTGAAAGTCAAAAATTACAATTATTATTTCAAGTTTCAAAGGCAATCTAACATAGAAAATGTCATTGTTATGATTAGATGCACCTTACCCAATATTCTTGCTTGAACGACGACTTGACTTATTTCTGGTGTTTTACCACCAAGAAGCTCTCAGTTATAAAACAAAAAGTTTTTTTTTTCTTATCAAATCCTCCTTTATGTGTATTTCTGTCCAGCAGAAAAAGATGTGTGGATTGCATAAATTTTTTAATGCTTAACCCTTTATAAGTTCGAAGAAACACAGAGCTATTAAGAAACAACCCTATTTTTATTAAAGTAAGAAAACCAACATTAAAAAAAGCACAAACTTGGCAAATTTGTGCTTTTTTTTAACGTTGTTTTTCTTACTTTACTGTTCAGCACAAAGGAATTTATTTATCCTATTTTTATTATTCATAAAAAAATTGGAAAAAAAGGAAAAATTGGAAAAAATTTTTTTAAATTTTTCCTGAAAAAAGCCGGTAAATACCGGTTTTTTTCCACCACTTCAAAATTTCCGGAAATTTTACATCTCTACTCATAACACGCAGAGTTTTTCGTCCTGGCTCACCAAACTTTCAGAAAACTTGACAGCATACACGAGAATCATTATAATAAAACTTAAAATAAAAATTTTGAAAATTTGATGAAATATGAACATTTAAAGCAATTAATTTCTCACTGCGCTTGCCCGAAAGATAGCAATTTGTAACTTTTAAAATTTCATAGCCAGATAAATTTGGCAACTTATTTTAAAAACAAATCTGTTGATATTATAAAAATTTAAAAAGATGTCCGCGGCCTTTTGATCTCAATTATTCTCGGATAGTAGACGAATTGTGAGGGATTGTTCAAGAATAACCTGTTTTTATCACGAATCGTTCGAGCTGTTGCAAATTTGCGAACGCTCTCTACAATGGGGGTGTTTCCTTCAGTCAAAAGTACTACTTTTAGTCACTGAAATTGTTAGAATAAACCAAAAAAAAGAAAAAAAATGGACCCAGAAAATACTTTCATTTTCCCATCAGTTATTTTTTAAGTAATTTTTTAAAATGTCCGATTTTTCAAACAAGGAGTGGCCTTTATGACGTCACAAATGATGCACTTTGGCGCATCTTTCTACCGCGTTTCCACGTTATGATAATCAAGAAGCGAATCAAATAGTGCGCTTTACGCTTGCTATCAATCCTATCGTTGCCAATACACGTGAGTAAAGATGCGAATTAAATATTTTGCTCCGTGAATGGCATTTCCTCATTTGTGATGTCATCGGCAGAAGCGTAAACAATGAAAGTGCACTAGGGTTTCCAATCCCGAAATCCTGGTCCCGAATCCCGTGGGATCCCGCATGATATTTAGCGGGAATAATCCCGTGGGGTTAAGAGCCAAATCCCGCGGGAATTTCAATCCCGCAATTTTTCCCATGTAAACGTTTTCCAACTTTTGCCGCTCATAAAATGACCATTTTCACAAGCATCATCTGAAGAACTTTCCTCTTGTATCTGCAAAGAGGGCAAGAAAAACTTTGTGTGTCATGCGATGAACGGTGGATTTACCATTTAAGAACACAATAAAAAGTGAGTTTATTTTTCTGAGATTGAATTGGTATCCTCATTCGGGAGGATTTAGTTTTCATACGTTCAGCAATTGAGAAAATGCGTATGCATTTCCGAAAATCATCACTAAAATTTAAAATGCAGAAAATCACCACTAAAATTTAAAATGCAGAAAATCACGCTTTAGAAAAAATAGGGAGACTGCATTACAGATTGCAAAACCCGCTGGGGTAGCTTCAATGCAATGTTGGAGAACTTTCGTAAGCTTAAGGAATGCACTCAAAACCTTTAACTTAAAGTGCACAATATTTTTCTATAAAGAAGAAAGCAATGCAAAGCCTGCCATTATTTATATATTCGGCACGACTCTAAAAGAGGCGACAGAAACTTGGATGAAACATGGGATGACTCGCATGGCAGTGCAGTAAATTAAGCTGCTCAAGTTTTTGAATGTCTCTTTCAAGTGATAGGTAAAATTAGGGAAATTATCCAAAAACTTTTACTGAGCCTACGACTTGGTGAAACCATGTATTTTCCGTTTTTCACGAGAAGGCACTTCGCCACGCCCCCTTGAACGCAGAGTTCCATTTTACGCGGGGGTGATCGTTACGCAATCCACGCGCTTCTAAAGGAGACAACCAGACAGCCTTAACTTGGGCGTACATTTTAATGTACAAAAAAGTCTTAGTGTCCTTTACATCACTTGCTTCACTTGTCTGTTGTCATTTTAGTTATTCTTACATTTTAAAAACCGTTGCTTTCACAACAAAATGCTATGATCCGAATATATACCTTCTGCCGAAAGCAGCGAAATAGAAACATCGGATACCACGTGACGAGGGAGGAGTCAAGTGCCTTCTTCTGAAAAACGGGCAATAGCACTCTCCCCTTGCAGTAATGAATTAAATGCACTGATTCAATGACCAACGTTTATGAAAAAACAAGGGTATTCTTAATGCAAGTTAAACTAGATACAACAAAACATACATAGCCATCGTTTTTATCCGAAATTTGCAGTTCTTGGGCAAAATCCAAGCATAAGAGTAGAAAAATCTATTTCAGAAGATAATGAGGATCTTTTGTCTGTTTTCGTCAAGCGCATTATTTTTTGAGCAAAAATCCTTTCTCACCTTGTACTAGCAATGCTTTGTTAAGATGCATTGGACTTTTTTAGGGCATACTTTTCCTTACCAAACAGTAATTACTAATTGGAATTTGACTTTGTAGTGCTCTTCAATTGGTGTACGGAATTCTAAAAAACTACTAATTCAAGTAAAAAAAGCAGTCCTTCCAAAAAAGCACAACTTATCTATTTTTAGAACAATAATGTCAATCTCGAAATCCCGCAGGACTAAAATCGGCGCGGGTTTGGAAACCCTAAAGTGCACCGATTAAGGTTTTTTCTAAAAATATTACACTTTGTCAAATTATTTAAACAGGAAGTTCTGTCTAGAACTAAACGAGCCTACTTTCCCGTATACCAATATCGACTTTCTAGTATCTGATCAGTCTTCTCAAAATTAGCTAAAATCGTAAATTATTTCAAACATATTTTTTTAATATTTTAAGCTCATTTCGAGAAATAAAGTATGACTCGCTCATCTAAAGAATTAGATACGTAAAAAATAAAAATAAAAATACAAATAAAATAGCAGCACCTTTCAAACAAAGCAGCTAAATACATTTTTTCCATCAAAAAAAAAAAAAAAAAACAACAACCTTCAATCGCTTTCAAAAAGGAAAAAAAAAAGAATTCAAATTAAAAGCTCATTAAAATAATCACATCAAAAAAAAAAAAAAGTTCGTTTTTCTCCTGCTGCCAAAAAAAATTTTAAGAATGAATTAATGTACTTTCAAAAATAAATAAAAACAATAAAATGTCAACTTAAAGAAATAATTTTCATTGTCGAAAAAAAAAAATCGTCTACGCATATCTTTATGTAGAAACATAAATGACTTCGAGTTTATTCGCCGAAAACTGAATACCTAAATTAAAACTTTAGCTTGAAAATAAAATCAAAATATATTTAAAACAATTATTTCACAGTAAAAACCATGGCTGTGGAGTCAGAGTCGGAGTCCATCTGATTTTGGGACAAAAGAGTTAGATTCGAGAGCCGAAAGTTTTAAATTCAAAGACTCGGAGTTGAAATCGGTCATTTTCCCAAAAAGTCCGCAAGTCTGCCAATATTTGCAGAGACGGAGTAGGACTTATTATTTGATACAGGAGTTGGAGTCAGAGTCGAATTTTCAAGAGTCGGAGTCAGCCATTTTTCCTCCGTGCACAAATTTTTGCCAGAGCTACGAAGTCAGATTCAAAGTCGGGAAGTCAGAGTCCGAGTAATTTTCGGGCACAGGAGTCGGAGTCGGAGTCAGGAGCACCAAAATTATCGGAGTCGGAGTCGGGAGTAGGTCGTCAAGAGCCATTTCCAACAAAGTTTGTTTGAAGTAAATCCGCCTTTAAGTTCGGAATCTATATTGACTTTCACTTTCCCCGTAGGCGCTAATGTTAAGAGATTTGAACTGTTCAAAATTGAACAAAAACTTGTTCAAATCAAAAAGATATTTACGATACATGTTTTTCATCAAAAGCTTTTCCCTACAAAGTTTGTTTGGAGCCACTTCGCCTCTAAATTCAAGATTTATTTTTGCTTTGAATTTCCCCGTAGGCGATAATGTTAAGTTTTTTTGAACTGTTCAAAATTGAACAAAAAATTGTTCAAATCAGAAAATGAATTATGGGAATGAGATGTCCTCGCCGAGATCTTTCTTACAAATTTTTTTTTATTCGAATCGGACAATTCATTCAAAAGTTATTAGGGGGGGGGGGGACAGACAGACAGACCAACAGACATTTTTTCCCATCTCAATACCCTACTTTCCAATTTTTAATTTTTCAATATTTATCCAACTATTTTTTTTAGTTTTGACTTTTTTATTTGTTTTTCGGGATATTTTAAAGATGCATTAAGCCTTCTTTCATGTTTTTTTTTCTTCTTTCTCTGACTTTTACTGGGAAAGTAGGCTAAAAATGGTCAGATCATATGTTTTTGAGCATGCTCTTTCAGAAAAAAATTCTTTTAAAATTTTGGAAACGACCCCATTCGTCATTTGTCCGATAATAATTGAAATGCTTTTCAAAAGGTCGCCAATATCTTTTTAAATTTTTATGATATTCAACTGGAATTTTTTATAAGGTAAAATGTGAAAAGAAATATTGAAAAAACATAATAAACTTTTTCTTAAGAAACCCCACTTACACGTACGATTTCTTAAGCAAAAATGTTTTGTTTAATACACGTTTTGAAATTAAATATAGATGCCACGTGAGGGATCCTAAATGCAGTGGAAAAGATTTTCCATGTTTCAGAAGAAAAAAATCACAACAATCTTTGCTCAAACAATTGTATGAGGCTGTCCAAAAACGTGTGTGTGTGTATGTGTGTGATATTCTTTCTTTTTTTTTTCAACACATTTGACAATACTCTCTCTTTTGTCACAAAGTATCACACTTCATCTGACCCAGGGATTTCAATACGGGACCGAAAATTCAATACCGGTACTCGGTATTTTTAGAACGTGATACCGGAATACCGGTATTAATACCGGTATTTGAACTTTCTCAAAAAATGCTTGAAAACAAATTGTTTCGTTGCAACATTTCATAATTTTGTACAAAAAGTGGATTATTTATGAAAACGTATTGTGAACAAATATAAAATGAAGGAACAAATGCTATAATAAAAATACAATAAGAGCAAAACACATAATGCTTCTTTTGAATTGTCTCCAAGCCTTGAACTCATTTAGTGCTCAACCTTACAACAGTTGAAAATACTCTTTCTGAATTCACGCAGGTCGGGGGTACGGTTAACAATGCGCGATACACCTCCTCTAATTGTTTAGAAGTCCTTCATCTTGAAATAATTCAGTCTCTTGCTTGTTATTTTTGGAAAAATCCTTTTTGTATGAGCGTTTCTTTTGTATTGTGTGTATTATTATTATAATTTTTTCAAAGATTTACACCTATTCGTAATTTCTTTCCGAAAGAATACTTTTCCTATATTAGCATCATTTTCTCTTGAGCAGGAGAGGTTTGTGTTGTATTTTTATTATTAGTCCTTTGGTTTGAAATTTACGATAAACGTCACTAAATTTGATATTGTTAGTTTCTCTTATTCGTTTTCGTGTTCTTTTCAAAATTCTTTACAATTATAATTATGTAAATATCTGAAAATATGTTTCAAATAATTATGCTTAACCTCTATTCTAATTTTCAAAGCACTGTATAATTTCTAAATATTATCTTGCCAAGTATAAAGCGTGACATGACAACAAGCCAATACCGGTGATAACAAATAGGGGGGGCTACATCGATTTTTTTAACGTCGATGTTTTTGGACTATCGATGTTTTGGTTTCGATGTTTTTTTCGATGTTGATGCATTTTAGTCAAAAATTATCATAAAATTTGCTCCAATTTTCTCGCTAGGTAATTAAGTTTACTTATTGAGTTGACAAAAAAAAAAATCTTTTTTTTTTTTTTTTTTTTGCACCCATTTTATAAGATCAATTTTTCTGTGTAGAGGATGAGTTTTGTTATGATCATTACAAGATAGTAGAAGATTAACTAGAGAGTTAGGAAGAGGTCAAAGCTATTGTAAGAACCTGACACTGGCTTGACACTGGCTGACAACTTGCAGTCTATTTCAAGGCTCCAGTTATTAAACTATAGGAAAATCGTATACGTTACTACGGTGAAAATCATAACTTTAAAAATTCAGAGCTGGTAAAAGTTGCTTTAAAGTATTTGAGAGTGATGGCAACTTCTGTTCAATCGGAAAGAGATGTTTCTCTGACTGGTGGGATAGTCTGCGAAAAGAGAAATGCGCTTCTGGGGGACAAAGTAAAATTAACTTCTTTTTCTCCTGTCAACACCAATTTTCGGGGTTACTTATCGACTTTTTCTTGCTCTTAAATACAATTGTTAGAATTAATTTTGTATTTTTAAAATAATTAGCACAACTTTTTCTCATCAGTCAACTGACGGTAAGTGCTCTGATACATTTTTCTTAGATTCTTTTTTGGTGTGAATTTACTTTTAATTTCATTCAGTTTGAAAATATTTCCTTATTACTATAACTAGTTTGTATTAATCGGTGCTTGTCTTATTAAACAATTTTTGTCCTACTATAAACCAAGATGTTGCGAAATTATTCTTATTAAATTATATTCATGATTTTTGAGGTTCTGTATTTTCAATATATTCGTCGGGTACGTATTCTTTTGTATTGCTTAAATTAGTGTAATATATTCAAAAATGTATGTTATACATTGATAAAAAGATCGATGTTTTAAAACATCGATGTTTTTGATCGATGTATCAATACCATCGATGTTTTAATTTCTAACATTGATGTTTTGCCATCGATGTCTCACCTCTAATAACAAATTATCATTTGTTTTACTAACAAGAAAAAATTTTTTGCCAAAATTCAGTACAGTTGAGACAAATATTTAAAGAAAATGACATAAAGTATTATTGCAATTTATGGTTGGAATAAATTATTCATAGAACGAATACATTCGAAATTACACTCGAAATTAAGTTTAACGAAATGAAAGTGAGCGATCAGGGAAATAGAAAAAATAAAAACATGGTGCACAAAAACGCACAAAAATGCGATTTATCTCACCATCTAGTAATGAAAATATCATTTTACAATCTTTCCGCTACTTTTGTCTCATGATATTCTATTAGCTTGTGCTTTTGAAGCCAAATTTTTACATCAATAGATTGATTTTGGTTATCTTTATCTTTATCTTCGTTATCTTTATCTTTATCTTCTTTATCTTTATCTTTATCTTTATCTTTCTTTATCTTTATTCTTTATTCTTTATCTTTACTAATAATCTATACATATAATAAAATAAGATGTTTGTGTGTGTGTGTGTGTATGTGTGTGTGTGTGTGTGTGTGTGTGTGTGTGTGGCGCGCATCCCGGAAAAACGGTAAGGCCTAGAAAGATGAAATTTGGTATACTGGTGCAGTTTTTGCTGAAGATGTGCACCTCGGGCTTCGATTTTTGATATTTTAATTAGAAAAAAAGTTATTTAATGTTTTATGCGTTTTTTTTGCACTTTTTAGTACTTTTTACCTCACAGACCCCGAACCAATCGCACCACACAAATATTTTTTGTACTATAGTGTAGAAAATTTAATTTTAAATAGGATGAAGGAAAAAATTTTGAAGATAGAGCAATTTTTGTATTTTTTATAAATTTTTGAAAAAACCTTTATTTCGCATTTTTTTCTGGGTTTAGTTTTTTTCGAAACCCATCCTGCAAAAAGTATTGTGCCCTCAATTCCAAAATTTTAGTTGGTAATAGTAAAAACATTCCGCCCCCTTCAGAAGAAAAAAGTTTTTAAAAATACGCAAAAGTTTTTTTTTACAATTTTTTAAATGCAGAACACGACGCGACCTGTAAGCATTGCCGGCTAAGTTCCGCACTTCCTCATCACGTGACCTAACTGAAATCGTTTGCTTTCTCTTCACTTTTTTTTTTTTTTTTTTTTTTTTTTTTTTTTTTAACGTTCAGAGATTTCTTCCATCTTTATTTTTCCAACTTTTTTTTTCTGGACTGTTTGCTACATTTATTTTTGGTCAAATATTTTTGCGCATTTTAATTCAATAAAAGCGGTGATTTTTTTTAACTTTTGCAAGCGCTGCTTTTTGGACACTACAGGGAACATAGAGCCTTTTTTTACGTGTAATTTTAAGTAAATAAATAAAGCCCGCGGTTTTTTAGCATGATTTTTGTAGGGATTGGTGGTTGTGTTTGGTAGATAGAGAGATGATATTAAGTGGGCAAAAAATGTTTTTTTTTTTTACATATAAAGGATTGTTAATTACTATCAGAGGTAGATATGCTTGGATCGTATAGATAGATAGATAGAGAGAAAGAAAGGTGGACAAATATAGAGGTGGATACAGTAGATGGACAGTAAGAAATAGAGGAACTTCAACGGGGGATCAATAGCCCCCCCCCTCACACACCATGACTTTGAAAAAACAATGCTTTCACATAAAAGTGGAAATGCTTTTTGTTATTTTCCGACAAAATTTGCATGAAGAGTATGCCTTTTGTGCCTCTCCTCCCCTCCCCCCCCAGGACGTTTTTCCAAGGTAATATCGCTGTTTTTCCTAAACATTCGATTTTGGTTTATCAGAGGGACCGCATCGGGACGGGATCATTTTAGTCCCAGTCATACTTTTGCAAACTGCAGGTACCACAGAGATACCATTTTTTGTGCTATTTTAAAAAATAAGTAAGCGCGCTTTTTTTGGCCATGATTTTCTTTTTGTTAGGGAATAAGGTTGGAGGTTAGATAAAAATAAATAGAGATAGAAATTGCCATCAAGAGGTAAATTTGCATGGATCTGGAGAATGATAAATCTACAGGTCGATAGACACCGAGAGACAGACAGGCCCGTTATTTAAAGAAAAACAACGGGGGGGGGTGGAGGGGGGTTTCAAAGCCCTCCCCCCCGCTACTACGATTTGAAAATATAATTCCTAACGACGGAACTGGAGATATATCTAGAAAATATTTTATTCAAACTACTAATGTTACAGATAGATATAGATTGATTGATACTGCCACGAAATTTATTTAAGCAGCCGCCGAAGGCGGCAACATTGGCGTAAAAAGGCGAATGATAATATTGATACATAAAGAAAAACATTGATTAATACCGTCACTAAATTGTCCAAGCAGCCGGCAACCCTGGCGCAAAAAGGCGGACCAGCTGGTCGCCGTAGGCGGCTAGTATACTAATAATAAAGCTCAAAGTCTCTCTGTCAGGATGTCTGGATGTCTAGATGTCTGGATGTCTGTGACGCGCATAGCGCCTAGACCGTTCTGCCAATTTTCATGAAATTTGGCACAAAGTTAGTTTGTAGCGTGGGGGTGTGCACCTCGAAGCGATTTTTCGAAAATTCGATGTGGTTCTTTTTCTATTCAAATTTTAAGAACAAAAATATCATAAGATGGACGAGTAAATTACGAAATCATCATAACGTGGAACCGTAACATGGGAACAAGCCAATTGGCGAGATACGAAATTATCATAACGTGTAACCGTAACATGGGTACAAGCCAATTGGCGAGAAAATTCACCATACATTATTTGTAAATACAGGCGAACCAAAAGACCTTTTAATTTTTCCATTCCGGGCAAAGCCGTGCGGGTACTCCTAGTTTATTGTATAAAATAAATGTACATTTAAAATATAAGTAGATATTTAATAAGTAAAATTGAACTTTCTTTAATTGAAACTATTTATTATTTTCAGCTAATACCGAAAATACCGGTATTACGAAACAGTAAAATTGCTCGAAATACCGGTATTCGGTAAATCGGTATACCCTTATTGCAATCACTAATCTTACCCTTACCCTCCCCTTTTCACATGCTATATTACAGAAGCATAGTTTTGTAAAAAAAAAAAAATTGCGTTTATTTAAACCCAAATGTATGGTAGTCATACTTCATGTCCCCCTTCCTTTCCTATTTTAAACTATATTCCAAATTATTAACTATGTTAAGCCGCTATGTTAAAGAAAATTGAATGGTAATTAGTTTGCATTCATTTAAAATAATGATTATTATTCAGAAAAATCTAGGACATTCAAGATTTTTTGTAGCGTCGTTTTTTAATATTATTTAATTTTTTTTAAGGCTTCCCATTTGGCTTTTGTCTACGATATTTTCCATCAAATCCATAACTGGTTCGTGAATTAACGTTTTTTGACTTGTATCAAATGAAGTAATGTTTAAAATGTTTTTTTTCCCTTTTGTATTCCTATTTAAAAACATGTTATAGATTCCGAACATTAACCCTTAAGATTCTGCTTGTGCGGCCTTTTGTCCAAATGCCAAATCTTTCGTGGCCTTTCATCCGAAAAAGGTTTTTCACCCATAACATTGTTTTTTATTTAAAGCATCAGCGGTTTAGTAATGCTGGTTAAACAATCTTCTGAAATTGCTCATTGGTACTGGAATAGCAGTTTGTTTTCAGTAACAGGAAATAACGGCTTCAGTGATTCACTAAATGAACAAATAATCAACATTATCGAATTTATGAAAACTTACTTATTCTAGAGCAGCGGTTCTCAACTTGAGGGGCGCGATACCCAAGGGCGGCGTAGAAGAATTTCAAGGGAGGCGTCAACATTCATTATAATAAAATAAAACAGTAAAACGAGTTATAATTTACTCAACTAGCTACGTCGCCCGGCTTTGCACGGTTCATCTCGAAAATAAAAGTTATGTCAAGTGACGTGTGTTCAACAATCAGGCTTGAACAAAAAAAAAAAGTAGTAAAATTTTGCGGCAGATTTCGGAAAAATAACCAAAAAGTAACCATTTTAAATCCCCCGATTACAAGAGAAGCCTTTAAAACAAAAGCAAGAATTTTACTTGTTCATATTCGAGAAGCAAAAATGGCAACAGATCTTTCGTCTCAATGATTTTCTTCACCGCTACAAATTTTAATAAAAGCATTGTTGCGGAAAGTTGAGATAAAGCACTGTACAATAATTTGAATGGAGGAAAACCTTCGAAAAATAAGGATTTTATGTCGCAATCTAAAGTGACATAATTAATATTTTTAATTGATATCTTCACTAATTATTATCGGAGGATTATGTTAAGAGCCATTGTCTGTAAGAATCAGGCAGTTTACGGCATTTGTGATTGTTGACATTTTTAATTTTTCTTGTTTTCACATATGTTGTTCCTTATCATGAATGTAATGTTTGTGCCAAATATGAGCTTTGTCTGCCTTACCGTTTTTGGGAAATTAAAGTTTTAAATTTAGGGGGCGTGGCATATTTTTGCGTGTTTTTCAAATTTGCAGATTTTAAAGTTCTTGTTGCTTTAAGCGCCCCTGTAATGACATGGATTTTTAAATTCTATACTATTATATGGTCTTCTTAGATACTATTACAGCTGTCAAATCGGTGTCACTACGAGGGCGACGGCCACAAACTCCGTTTAAAAAGTGACCGAAAGTGAATTTTTTACTACATTCAATGCCAATTTTCTCAAAGCGCCTTCATGATGACACCAACGTTTTTACATAAATTCTTAGCTACATTTGCGTACATCAAAAATTTGTAATAAAATTGGTGTCACTTTAAGGGCGCCAGAAGATATTGGAACTTTTATGTGATAAATTTCACAAAAATGCAAATGTTTAAAATCCAATTACCACTCTCGCCCTCATAGCAGAGATCTGAAACTAATTAAGTTTGATAACCAACATGTTCGTCTAACATATGAACTAAAAAAATCGGTATCACTCCTATTACTTTCGGAAATATAATCATTCGAAATTAGTTATGTTATGGAGTTATTTAAAAAAACACTTTTCTAATTGGAATGGCTTTTTGCACGGTTTGTTTTAAACTTTAATGTAAAATTACAGCAGTGACATTTAAAATAATATGTTTCTAATGCTTTAAAAAAAAAAAAAAAAGCTGTATAAAAAGCATTAGAAACACAGTAAATCGATATAGGTACAGATGGACAGATTGTGTAATGTGCATTATAGGCTAAAGTAGTCGTACTAATATTCATATTTTTTCAATCATACTAATTTTTTATCTGTTATTTATATTAAAAATGCAACTATTTATAACAATGTCTTAAATAGTTATGAACATAGTGTCTTATATAGCAAGCATTCAGAATCTGAAACATAATTTGAGGATGATGTAGAATAAAACAAAGAAAACAGAAAACATCAAATCAACCAGTTTCAGAAAGACGGTCAACTCTTAAAGTAAGATAATATAAATAAATACCTTTGTGCTGAACAGTAAAGTAAGAAAAAAACGTTAAAAAAAGGCACAAATTTGCCAATTACAGCAGACACGTGTTTCGGCGTTACAGGGAACGCCTTTTTCAATGCAAAAAGTGATGAGCTTATGGATGATTTCAACTCTTGTTGAAATCTTGTAATTTTGTAGCATAAAAGCACCGGAAAACATGGTATCCCGGAGAAATAGTAGAAGTTGACCATTTGTAAGTAAAGGTCAAATGCATGGCAAGAAGGAATAGAATAAATAAATTTATTTGACTGGAAAAAAGGCGAGTATTATCTAAACATATTATGCACAATAGATCCACCTGTACCTATATCAAAACGAGCATTTTCTATTCAAGATAAAGACGCTCTTACTGCCCAAAGCTATTTATGTTAAACGTTACTTCTTTGTAATAAATTAAAAATAAATATGGTCAAATACACTATCTGGATGTGATAAGATTAAATTAACAAAATACATAAATAAACAAACAGAATAAATTTTAAAAAAAATAATAATTAATGAAAAAAATACATCACAACATACTAACTTCGAATGATTATATTTCCAAAAGTAGTGGGAGTGACACTAATTTTTATTAGTGCAAATGTTAGACAAACATGTTGGTTATCAAGCTTAATTAGTTTCAGATCTCTGCTATGAAGGGGCTAGTTGTATTCAGATTAGCAAATGGTCAACTTCTACTACTTCTCCGGGATACCATGTTTTCCCAAGCTTTAGTGCTACAAAATTACCAGATATCTTGTTGATATCTGGTATGGAGATGACCGTCTTTCTGAAACTGGGTGATTTGATTTTTTATGTTTTCTTTGTTTTAGTCTATGTCATCCTCAAATTATGTTTCAGATTCTGAATGCTTCTATATAATTCACTATGTTCATAACTACTTAAGACATTATGTTATAAATAGTTGCATTTTTAATATAAATAACAGATAAAAAATTAGTATGGTTGAAAAAATATGAATATTAGTACGACTGTTTTAGCCTACAATTCACATTACACAATACGTCCATCTGTACCTATATCGATTTACTGTGTTTCTAATGCTTTTTAAAAAGCTTTTTCTATAAAAAGCATTAGAAACATATTATTTTAGGTGTCACTACTGTAATTTTATATTAAAGTTTGAAACAAACCGTGCAAAAAGCCATTCCAGTTAGAAGAGTCTTTTTTTAAATAACTCCATAACATACTAATTTCGAATGATTATATTTCCGAAAGTAATAGGACTGACACCGATTTTTTTAGTTCATATGTTAGACGAACATGTTGGTTATCAAACTTAATTAGTTTCAGATCTCTGCTATGAGGGCGAGAGTGGTAGTTAAATTTTAAACATTTGCATTTTTGTGAAATTTATCACATAAAAGTTCCAATATCTTCTGGCGCCCTTATAGTGACACCAATTTTATTACATATTTTTGATGTATGCAAGTGTAGCTAGGAATTTATGTAAAAACGTTGGTGTCATCATGAAGGCGCTTTGAGAAAATTGGCATTGAATGTAGTAAAAAAATTCATTTTCGGTCATTTTTAAACGGAGTTTGTGGCCGGCGCCCTCGTAGTGACACCGATTTGACAGCTGTAATAGTATCTAAGAAGACTATATTCTATATATATAAAAATGGAGTTTGGTAAATTTGTTCCCTAAGATCTCAGAAACTACCCGGCAGATTTGGCTGAAACTTTCACCGTTTGTTCTTTTTGGTACTGGGGAGGTTTGTAGACCAGTTCGAAAAAATTCCGATTGATAGTTCCTTTTTATTCTAATTTGTCCAAATTTGCGCATAAATGCTCCTATATGACGGTGAAAAAATACGTGCACATATTAAAATTATGTGTCCATCGAAAGCACTTATTTTTCTGCTGAAGATGGCATCTGTTAGAAAGTTCTAAGTTGTATGAAAAACGAGTTACGAGCTTTTTTGTTCCATGTTCGAAGGCTTTCCTCAACCCAATTCATTATTTAGTGTATCATCTCAACTCCCAAGAATTGTTGTATTGTTGAATATTTTTACGTTTCGTCTGACTTTTTGAGGCTTTTCTCAAGTCCAATCTTAAAGTAACGTTTTTCCACAAGATTGGCTAAAAATAAATGGATTTGGTTGATCATTTTACTTTTAAACGGAACTTATGTAATTAATGGTTTATTATTATTATTTATGCTGATTGGACACTTGCTCACTATATCCAACCAACCAGCAGAAATATCGCCAGAATTTTTTCAGAAAGATTTCAGTAGCTGATGCATTTGGCAGTTTTTTCCACTGTCGCTGTTTTTGAGCCCAAAGACTACGTAATAATGTTTCTCAGCTTTCACCATATAAACAAAATATCGCCAATCAAAGATACTTTTAAAAAAATACTGTGTAAAATAATTCAACAATTAAATTAGGCAAATCCATTAACCGCACAGAAACTTCCATTAATTTTTCTTTTTGCACGGTTTCAAACAATCGCCAAATTTTACTACTTATTTTGGAAACATTTCGGATGAAACCGTTTAGCGCCATTTTATTTTGACCAAAAGTATCTCAGCATCTGGCAACAATATTTCTATAATAAAAATTAGTAAGGAGGGGGAGTATTATCGAAAGTGTCCCAAAATGATTCTCGCAAATTTGGTAAGATTTTAAACCGCACCACGTGTCCACAAAAATTGAAATTTCCCAAAATAACTAAAGCAAGTGTAAGGGGAACACGGGCGGCTACATTTTTTAAAACAGTTCGTACATCAATCATACAGAGAAGGTTTTAGATTTTAAAAAAAAAGTACTAACAGATAAATTTTTTTAAACATGTCGTAAAGTTTAATTTCATATTTCGGAAATTCTTCAAATTTGTATACGCTTAAATGTTGTGCTTTCGTTTCTAAATGAATACTATTTTGTTCTTTATACTTATTTCTGTTTTAGTTTTCTGAGTAAGGAAGAAGCTCGATTTTTAATCACGTCAAAAAGGTTTGTTTTGAATTCTTTCGCTTAAAACAGAAAACAAGGGCAAATAACGATTGTTTCTCATAACTATTACTGACCCGGGCAACGCCGGGTATTTTTGCTAGTAATAGTATAGAATTTAAAAATCCATGTCATTATAGGGGCGCTTAAAGCAACAAGAACTTTAAAATCTGCAAATTTGAAAAACACGCAAAAATGTGCCACGCCCCCTAAATTTAAAAATTTAATTTCTCAAAAACGGTAAGGCAGACAAAGCTCATATTTTGCACAAACATTACATTCATGATAAGGAACAACATATGTAAAAATAAGAAAAATTAAAAATGTCAACAATCACAACCTGCCTGATCCTTACAGACAATGGCTCTTAAATAGCCAAACATAAAGACGGGAAGATTACGAATCCATCGATATCTGGCTCGATGGTCAGTTCACTGTCGTTCTGAGAAGAAGCTTGGACATAGATGACTACATAGATACATAGGTACATACATAGGTACATACAGAGATACATACGCTCAGTTTTTAATTATATAAGATTTTTTAGTCACATGTGAATGTTTTTAATATTTTCGTCTTTTTCGAGGTTTTTAGTATGATTTTAATCTATATTAGAAAAATACTATTTCTATCGCATGTGGTCCACTTAAAGTTCGGAAGGGTACTAAGTGGTCCTCAGTAGCAAAAAGGTTGAGAACCACTGATCAATATACAGTGCGAAATATCTATACCATCCCATCACTATCTTTCTTATCGCAGAATTACACAATGTAATGTGTAGGCTCCCTAGTTATGTTTCAGAAATATTAATCTTTCAGACATTTTAAGCAGGGTTCCTTCAAACAGGTTGCAACTTTTGCTAGCTTTTGCAGGCCATAAGACAATGCCAGGTTTTTGTGGAAAACCCACAAAGTAGCTCATTCATTAAAACACTTTCTAAGCGGTAATTATACAATTGTGCACATAATCAAATACAAAAGTTCAATTAAATTTAAAAATATGACTTAAAAGTGCAGAAATACAATATCACAGAAATACAATATCACATCTATGCATGGTAAATGTAATGTCCAGATTCGGGTGTATCGGACATTAAAACTTATAAATTAGGTCTAAACTCCAGCTCTTTTCTTTATCATTTTATTCGACACTAGTGGTACCCGCACGGCTTTGCTCGTAATAGAAAAATTAAAAGGTCTTTTGGTTCGTCTGTATATTTACAAATAATATATGGCGAATTTTCTCGCCAATTGACCCACGTTACAGTTCCACGTTATGATAATTTCGTATCACGCCAATTGGCTTGTGCCCATGTTAAGGTTCCACGTTATGATAATTTCGTAATTTACTCGTCCATCTTATGATAATTTTGTTCTTAAAATTTGAATAGAAAAAGAACCACATCGAATTTTCGAAAAATCGCTTCGAGGTGCACACCCCCATGCTACATACTAACTTTGTGCCAAATTTCATGAAAATCGGCCGAACGGTTTAGGCGCTATGCGCGTCACAGACATCCAGACATCCTACAAACATCCTACATACATCCAGACATCCTCCGGACAGAGAGACTTTCTGCTTTATTATTAGTAAAGATAAAGAAGATAAAGATTTAATGATATTTGCACAAACCTAAAAATAACATTAAAAAGTACGGAATTGGTTTTTATTTTCTGCCAAATATCTATAGCGTATACTTCGTTAAACATAATTCCATGAAACTTTCTCTTAACTTAAATTTCTTTTTCTTGATTTCACACAAAATAAAACTTACAAATGGATTATAGTTCGATAAGGTATAAGAATATTTTTTCAGGTAGAATGAAATTAAAATAAAATTAAAAAAGTATGTCTGAAACATTTTGTTTTCGTTTCGACGTTTCTGGAAAATAAACGTATTTTCCTTTAACGAAGCATCGATTTTTGGACATACCCCAGAAAAACAACGTTAAAAATTCCAATTTTGCAATTGTTATCAAGATAAAACGACTTTACTAATGAAGACTATGCAAAGATTTTAACCTGGGAGGAAAAAGTAATCCCCTAAAAAAGATATATTGCTAGTGGGGCTTTTTTCTTCTTGACGTTTTTCAGAGAGTGAAGTATAAGAAACAGTGAAGATCATAATAGTGATCAATTCCTTAAAAGGCTAACTTTCTCAGAATGAAATGTAAGATAGTAAGGAAAGAAGAGATGCGAATGTATTTTTAATGCTTAACATGCGACATTTTGAGTAATAATAATGATAATAATAATAATAACAACATCAATATTAAGAAGAACTAACAATAATGATTGTAAAGTAATAATTTTGACAATAACAAAAATAAAACACCAATAATAACAATAACAACACTAATAATAGCACTGATAATAATAACAATAATAATAATAATAGTAATAATAATAATAAATATAATAATAATAATAAATATCTTAATAATAATAATAATAAATATAATAATAATAATAAATATCTTAATAATAATAATAATAAATATAATAATAATAATAAATATCTTTAAAATAATAAATATAATAATAAATATAATAATAATAATGATAACAATGATAATAATAGTGACAATAATAATGATAACAATGATAATAATAGTAATAACAAGATTAATAACAACAATAACATTATAATAATAATAGTAACAACAACATTAATAACAGCAGGAATAATAATGATAGTAACAACAATAACAATAATAATAACAACAGCAAGAATAATAATAATAACAATAATAGTAACAATGACAACAATATCAACCACAATAATAACAATTATTATTATTATTAATGCTGTCAAACCCACTTATTGAAATATCGGCTAAAAGTATTTTGCTTACACTTACAAAAAATGTTTTCTATGTGTTTCGGGAGTGTGACCACACAGTGACAGCGACGTGTGCAAACCATTATTTTTAAAATACGAAATTTTTCTTCCGAAAGTTAATGCTTCATATTATGATACATAACTGTTTCTTACATTCAAATATATTAAAATTAAAAGACAAAATTTAAAAATTTCTGGAATCGAGTGCAAATTCTCATGTAAATAATAGCCGATGATCGAGTAACCCGCGTGTTTCAGCAATGAAACTCGGGTCACGGCAAGAAAAATGGATAATACGTTTTGGTAATATTTAACATGCAGAGAAAGGCTTAATTGTGATAAGGCTGAACACGATCCGGTCACTTAACTGTTTTACTGGTAAGACTGTGCTATTTCAGGGGAACGAAGAAACGAAACGAGCTGATGTGTGCATCACATGGCTTCCTTTTACTCCAATTTAATGTCATTTCCCCCATTACTGGCAATTGTAATGTGATTCAAAAGTTTACTTTCTAAATATCACCAACAGTGACCAAATTGAAACAGATTGAAAAAAAAAAAAAGATCGCCAAATTTGTCGCCAAGTTGTCAACAAAACTTGGCGACCAAAAGACTGGCGATATATCGCCAAGTGTCCGCCAAACTATAACACAACTTGAGCTTGCATCGAAATTAGCAATGATTTCCCCCCAAAAAATGGCAAAAGCCCCTTTAGAAACAATCGAATGTAACCAAAAGGGGAGATGCACAACTAGAACCCCACTAGGAGTATACGTACTAAATTTCAATTTTCTAGGACATACCGTTCTTGAGTTATGCGACATACATACGCACATACGCACATACATACATACGTACATACAGACGTCACGAGAAAACTCGTTGTAATTAACTCGGGGGTCATCAAAATGGATATTTCGGGCGTCTATGCGTTCTTAGGTATGCATGCACTTGTGGTCGGGACGAAAAAAAAGCTCAACATTCATTCGGGGGTGAGCAAAATGGAAATTAAGGTCGATTTTTAAGTGAAAATTGTGTGGCGATTACAATACTTCTTTTTTTGTAAAAGGAAGTAAAAATAGTCAACAATGAACGCTACCTACTGGAGTTTAGGGTGAATCCACTGGTGTTAGGGTTAAATTTCAACTATTAAAAAATATCATCAAACAGGCAATTGCTTCGTTCAAATGTAGAAGAGTAGCAAGTTTCACCCGCCATACCTTGACGGGCGACTTTCTAGTACTGTGAAACCTGTGTAAGTTGATCACTCGCGGTGCAGTACTTTGGTGGTCAACTTAGACAGGTGGTCAACTTATAAAGGGCGGTAATGTTTTTTTTTTTTTCATTTCTTGTACCATGTATTCATTTTTTGAGTAATTCACCCTTGTTCTTTCTGTTCAACTCACTTTCATTGTTGTTTTACATTATTGAAAGTGAAACAATTAAAAATATTATTCAAATAATTTTGTTATTTTTTCCTTGTTTTTAACTATATTGGACACTGCAGCTTTAGAAATTATATATGTGCCGGCTAATTTTCTCAGGCTTTCTCCATTTTCAATTAATTTTAATATAATATTTCATACTTTTTGTTAATTTCAAGTTCAACTAACTTTCTTTTTCAAGCCTTTTTTGTACAACTTATAGCACAAAGAGCAATAAGCGCGACTCTCCCAGTTCATAAAGGCAAAATTAAAATGTCCTATCTCTTATTCCCTTGCACCAGAAACATATGACTTTACTCATTAACTAACTTTGTACCAAATTTCATGAAAATCGGCCGAACGGTCTAGGCGCTATGCGCGTCACAGAGATCCTGACAGACAGAGATCCGGACAGAGGACATTCAGCTTTATTATTAGTAAAGACTATTCATTAAGAAATTTTATCGATTACAAAATGAAGTTTAAATTTAAAGAAAAATACTCAATGGATTGATTAAAATAATGCCTTACGCTAAAAAAACTCCAACATGAAGGTGGTCGACGAAAAGTAACTCAATTAAAACTGCGAAGTAGAAGTACATTTTTTTGTACTATTAATATGGTAATTTATATACATGTTAAGATTGGTATGAGAGAGGTGCTCATTCCCCCCAAAACGATGACGCATCCTCCCTCAAATGGTTCTATACCTCCTTCCCAAAGTAAGAGCCCCCCAAAGGGGGAAAAAACCCTCTTAAGAAACCCCTTCAAAATTTCAATGGCTCAGTTTGTTTCATGGAACTTCCTCCCATGTGGGCTTTTCCCACCTAAGGTAAATTCTGGCTGTGCTAACACAGGGGTACCCATCTAGGGGAGGGGGTCATGGCGCAGACTGTGCCATTGAAATTTTTAGGGGGGAGATGTTTTGAGGGGATTTTTTTACTTGGGGGCGGGGGTCTTCAAGATATTTAGGGGGTGCGTACTTTCTCTTAGGGGGTGTGGGCACCCCTGGCTAACATGACGTTAAAATCCCTTTTTAACCCCCGACACACAAAGGAAGGGGGTATAAGTTTGACCTGTCTGTTTGTGTGTATACGAGTATCTGTCTGTGGCACTCTAGCGCTTAAACGGATGGACCGATTTTGAAAAACTTTTTTTGTTCGAAAGGAGAGTTGATCGATAGTGTTCTTAGCTTTGTTGCGTCTTCGGATGACCCTAATTAACGAAGATATTAATTGAAAACCTCTAAAAGGCTTTTCGCGATTTTTGCAGTGAAAATATGTTTAAAATTTTTTGAATTTGGTACCAAAATAAAAAGTATTTTTTTCTGCGTCTGATAGAATGTGTTTGGAACTTCCATGTTATGTAGGATTCGAATTATAACGCTTTTTAAAGCAGATTTTAAATACGGCTAAGCCTTTTTTCGGCGATTAGTAACCGAATTCATTGTTGGCCGTAGAGTAAAGAAATCACATAGAGAGGCCCCGCTATACTAAGAAATTGAAGCCGGAAGTTGCACCGCTGTATACCAAGATCCTTAGCTTCTTGAGATACATCTTGATTCAAAACACTCTATTACTGAATCTCACTTGGTTGTTAGTTTAAACTTAGATATCGTTGCACGTTTATGAAGCACGTTTTCGAAATTGCATGAAAACATGAATTAAAATGCAAACCAATCCTCCAGCTACTTTATACAGTCCCTTTGCGAAATTGGTAAAAACTATTCTTGCGAAGCGATCATGTTATCATAACCCCGCTCATCATTGCGCCGCTGTATCCCATAATTCTGGCTTCAATTTCATCTCCTTTTTACCATAGACGGGGCTTCTCTATGTATATTTCTTTACTCTATGTTGTTGGCCGACAAGGAAATTAAAAGCAATGATTTAAAATTTTTATCTGTTGCCAGTTTCTATTTGTTAACAAATAAAATACTTGTAATTGATATTAATAATACAAGGCTTTTGAGAGAAAGGATTTTCAATTTTCTCTTTTGATTCTACATTTGCGACCCAGTCGGGGGTTTTTAAAATTTTTTAATTTTATATTAATATGTGTAATCACTTTAAGAAGAAAAAACGAGCTGATGTGTGCATCACATGACTTCCTTTTACTCCAATTTAATGTCATTTCCCCATTATTCGCTATTTTAATGTGATTCAATATTTATTCTCTAAATATCACCAACAATGGCCAAATTGAAACCAAAAAAAAAAAAAAACTCCGCCAAATTTGTCGCCAAGTTGGCGACAAAACTTGGCGACCAAAAGACTGGCGATATATCGCCAAGTGTCCGACAAATTATAACGCCACTTGAGTTTACATCGAAATTAACAATGATTTCCCCCCAAAAAGGTGCAAAAGACCCCCTTAGGAACATCCGAAAGCAACCAAAAGGGGAGGTGCACAACTAGACCCCACTACGAGTCTATGTACCAAATTTCAACTTTCTAGGACATACCATTTTTGAGTTATGCGAGATACATACGCACATACGCACATACGCACATACACACATACGCACATACATACAGACGTCACGAGAAAAGTCGTTGTAATTACCTCGGTGATGGTCAAAATGGATATTTCGCGTGTCTATACATTCTTAGGCACTTTTCCGCATGTGGTCGAATCGAAAAAAAAACTCAACATTCATGTGGGGGTGAGCAAAGTGGAAATTAAGGGCGATTTTTGAGTGAAAATTTTTTCGCGAATACAATACTTCCTTTTTTGTAAAAGGAAGTAAAAAAAGGATAGCTTTTTTGGTTCTATCTCGGTTCTTCTGCTAGCTTAAATAAAACAATAACTCGGTAAATGAACACGTCTTACCAGAGAAAAAAACAGGATGTCGGGCTGATTTTGGGGTAAAGGAGTTGGATTTGGAGTTGGTAATTTTCTCTACGAGTCCTAACCGAACAGGATTGCGGTGTAAGAGTCGGAGTCGGGCTGATTTTGGGGCAATGGAGTTAGAATCGGAGTCGGTAATCTTCTCTATGAGTCCTAAACTCTGCGAAGGCTGTGGAGTAAGAATCGGAGTCGGACTAATTTTGAGGTAAAGGAGCTCTAAAAGTTCAGGTTTCGGAGTCGCAGTTGATCATTTTCCCTCTGATTCCGCCTCCCTGGAAAAAACGAAACATTTTTTAATCATTCCTTTTTGGAATTGTATGGAAGAAAGTAACAGTTGCCGTCTAAGTAAAGGAACTTAAAGTTTCATTACCAATACGTATTATTTATTTACTGGGGTGTGTTTCGTCACTGGCTTTACTACCTTATGTCTGCTTGAAAACCTTTACTAATAATAAAGCTGAAAGTCTGTATGTCTCGATTTCTGGATCTCTGTTACGCGCATAGCGACTTCAGCCGGTTTTCATGAAATTTGGCAAACAATTATTTCGTAGCATAGGGGTGAGCACCTCAAAGCGATTTTTCGAAAATTCGATTTTGTTCTTTTTCTGTTCCAATTTTAAGCCCATTTTACCGAGCGAATTAACATAGCATATTGACGAGAAATTCATCATCCATTATTTGTAAATATACAGGCGAACCAAATGATCTTTTAATTTTCTACTACGGGCAAAGCCGTGCGGGTACCGCTCGTTGCATAATAAATGCTGTTCAATTGCCCTAAAAATTGCCCCAAGAGGCCCACTCAGTTGCCAAGTTTAATGTGCCATTTCGAAGCAAAAAGCTTCCACGCCAATCCACTGCGAAAAATAACAAACCGATTAAAAAGTTTTTTAAGTTAAAACCAATTACGGTCTCATACATTAAATGGCAAAAATATTCTTAAATTTTCTTTTATAATTGACGAGAAAACAAGAAATGGAATCTAGAAGCAAAGAAAAAAAAATCGTATGAGCAATGTATTTAATTTTAAAAGTTTAGTCATTTCCTAGCTTCCCACCTTGTGAACGGTTGCGCTTCACATATTTTAAGAAGGTAAAGCACGCCCACACAATGCAAAAGACATAGTGAGTAACAACATGCCTTTTACTCTTCAATTTCTTATTTGATACTGCACAATTGAAAGCTTTTTTTTTTTTTTTTTCTTTTTCTCGCTAAATTGTGTTTCGTGGTGGAAAGCAATTTGAAAATCAATGAAAGACATTTAGTGCCCTCGAATGGTAAATATTTAAGTTCCGCAAGAAATATTCAGAGAATTGTCGATTGAATCTCTGAGAATGTAACTAAGTGTTTTATGAATTCAAGAACAAAACATTATTATTATGTTTGCGAGAATAGAGAGTAGCAGAAATCCACATTAGTATTTATCCTTCACAATTTCTCTGAAACTAGATTCTTGAAATAGAACATCATAAGTAATCAATTAAAACATTTTTACAGTTACTAAAGATAATTAGCTATTTATTTATTTATTTTGTTGAGTTTAAATTATTTTATTTTCAAAAATATTCAATTTGCACTAACAAAATGTAAAGCTAAGCAAAGACGTGCAAAATTTGTTAAAACATAATTTTTAACTTTTGCTAAAGTTTAAGATAAGTAAGGAAATGTGGGGGGGAAGTGAAATGGTAAAACCTTTTACACAGTTTGCAGCTCCACCTTTCGAGAAATATTTTACCTACGTTATGAAATATACTGCTGATTCCAGTCAAGATACAAACAGCTCTTAAGATCAAGGTATATAATAATGCATATCATTTTCAAAATTTTACGCTCATATTGTAATAGTTTGTGGTTGATTAAAAGTAATTTTTGTTAGATTATATTATAAGATGATAAAGTTTTTGTAATTAACATTGTAAGTAATAATTGATATGTACTAATGTCCAGTACAGTATTTATTTTGTTCCTATCAGGCATGTTTTGATTTTAAGTGTTTAATGCAGTTTGTAAGTGGACGCAGGCCAAAATGAAATTGTTCATTACTTATTCAGTCCTGTATTCAGTCACTTAAGTATTAATTCATTCAAATTCCTTCATTTACTACACTGTTATGACCAGGGGGTTCAAGACGAGTGAATATATTCCCTCTAAGGTGAAAGCATGGTGCCTGAAGGTGCAACACAGGCCAGAAGATAGAGCAGAGGAGCCGAAACAGCATGCAATCGCAGAAAGTCTTATTGCGCATGCGCTTTTGCCTTAGACATGCATTCAACCACCTCAATACGGCGGACAAATGATGATTGCGTTTATGTGTCTTTCACATTGAATGAAGTGTACTATTGGATTAAACACACAACTTTTCTAGGATTAATTATCCGAAATTGCAAGTAAGTACAGCTTTTGATCACTTTGTAGCTTTTAGGGCTTTCAAACATAGTTAAAAGTTTTTAAAAGTGCATTTATTGCTTTTCAGTTACCGTTACTGTCTTTTAGTTTCAGTTTACCGTTACTATTGTGAAATTTCTATCATTCAAAACGCTACTAAGAATATTTTTTTGAGTACTCGATAAGCAGCTTTTATTATTCACCAAAAAAAAAAAAAAAACTCCGGCAATATGGTTATCAATAATCAACAAGTGAGAACCTTAATAAAAATGATTCTTGTGCTTCGTAGATTATAACAGAAAGCTAGTGAAAAAAAAATCTCTCTCAGTCTAGCTCTTTTTTTTTTTTTTTTTGCTTTTTCATTCAAGTGTTAGAATCATTTCCTGTTAGCGGTTAATGTCTCGATAGCGTTAGAAATTTCTTTTGGTTTTTTAAGTGTCGAAAAACTTTATGTGCATTTTATTTTGTTAATCTTGATTAACGTTTATGAAACGATTTTGTTTTTCCGTAACTGTAATATCCCTGAATATTTTTGGCTCTTCATGTAAATAATTCATAAGTACAGCTATGCTTCATTTTCGGAATGCGTCATGTTTTAGTAAATGTATAATTTCTCACATCATTTAAATAATTACTCGTCTTTAAATTATAACGTATTTGTGACAGATCTTTGATACCAGGAAAAGGGGTAGATATTTATTGTTTTATTAATTTTTAACATTACATGTTTTTAACGGCCCCAGAGTTATTATTATTAATATTATTTATTTTATGAATTTTTAAGAAAACTATGAAGATTTCACCGGTCCGCAAAGTTTTTCATTTGTTTTTACCGCTCCCGTGGGTCAAAAGAGGTTGAGAAACACTGAGTTAAAGCACGATCAGATGAATTAAAGCAATGAGCTATGTTGAAAACTCTAAAATATGATCAAATGCTGTAATTACATGTTTTAATCCTTTCCAGTACCGAATTCAATGTGAAAAATGTCCAAAACGTAGAATATCGTAAATCAAAACAAAACTTTAAAAAAAAAATAAATAAATAAATAAAAAATAAAAAATACAAACTGTATTCAAAAACGCACACAATACGGGGAAGGGGGGGGGGGATCTGTAGTAAGGGTGCCATTTCTCTCTCCAAAGGTTCCTTTTTTTCACTCTGGCTGTCTATTTTTTGAAAGGTGCCTGTTTTTCACCCTATTTAGAGGTGCCATTTCGGCTCCGTATTGGGTGCCGCTGGTGAACAAGCGTTTCTCCCCTGAAAGGTGCCGAATGCATCCTGTAGTTTTAACAGTGTACACTTATTTATTCGTTCATTCACTTATTTTCTTATTTATTTTATTCACTCATTCAATTTGTTTCATACTGTCATACTGTGCATTAATTTATTTATTCGTTTATTGTTTCATTGTTTATTCATTTATTCAGTCCTTCGTTTATTTATTCGTTCATTTCATGAAAAATATTTTTTATAATCAAATAGGAAATATTTCATTAGAAAAACATTTAATATTTATTTTTTTTTCTTCGAAGGTACAAATTTCCTGCCAAAAATGAAAAATAGTATTTCAGTGTAAGTTTTATTATGAAATACACTATTTTTCATGTGCTATAACTTTCAAAACACATTTCTAATTTGTTCAACTTGAAAAAGGAAAGGTATCTTAACTATTTCACTTTGCCCCACATTCCTTTACATACGCGTGATTATAGCTAAAAATTATTAATGCACAATTAGAGCTACAAACGATGAGTTGCAATGTTTTTTTTTTTTTTTGAATTGCGTGCCAAGATACACTTTTTTAAAACTATCACTTTGTTTTATGACTTCATTCGTTTTTCGACAATTTCCTTTGAAAAGCACTAAACAAATACACCTATTTATCTGTTTACTTTGAATGGTAGTTACTTCTTATAATGTAAAAAAAACTACAAAAGTTCGTACAAATATGTAATAGTACATTAGTACAATGCGACTTATTTTCGAGCTATATTATTTTGTTGCCTTTCAACCCGTTGAACTTACTATTGTAAGTGTTCCATTTTGAAAAGTTTTAATGTTTCTATATCCATATCGATTTTGTTCGTTTATTTGAAACTATTGTAATTAAATTTTCATAGCGCTTTGGTCTGTATAATCAATAATCAAGCGAGTTCCAAAAAACAGTTTATCCGGGCCAAAATAATCAGATCTTGGGGAGGGGTGTGCTGCTCTAAGTGTTTAAGATGATAAAGAGAGAGAGAGAGAGAAAGGGGGGAGAGAAAATCTGGAAATGAGGTAATTACCTTCTGCTAAACTGCAGAAATATTTGAGTGAGTTTTTCAAAAATGTAATTTCATTAATCAAGTTTGTTAGACTTTTGCAATAAGTACCTTGGAAAAAGATCTTATACGCTACCTTAAAATCCGCACTGCTCGCGTTAAATTGTGGCTGTGGTATATCCAGGGAGACAGTGGAGGAGGGGGTGAGACAATCTCCCTGGACCCTTGGTTTTAGTATATATTGCCAATCCTAGTGAGGTAGTTTATGTACATGTAAGGTCTGCTGTGCCCTACCATGGGCCCACTGAATTTCCGCTATGCTTACGAGCCTTGACAATTTTTGACTTTTCTGTGTTAAACCGATGCAGCTCATGCATCCACCAATCAATGTCAACGTTTCACTGCAGCTCATGCATCCACCAATCAATGTGAACGTTTCAATGCAGCTCATGCATCCACCAATCAATGTCCACATTTCAATACAGCTCATGCATCCACCAATCAATGTCAGTGTTTCAATGCAGCTCATGCATCCACCAATCAATGTCAATGTTTCAAAGTTTGTTTATTTTTGATTGGACGTCGCCCATTTTGACCGCAAGAGGCGCCACAGGGAACCCCTGCATCCACCAATGAATGGCAAAGTAATGGAATAAGGGTACCCTGTAGCGCCCTCTTTGTTACCATGAGTTTCAGTGATTGCCACGGCCTATAAGAATTAAGTGGAGCCATGGTCCAACGACCTCACCTCCTCCCTGAAGGTAAAATTTTGGCTGCTCCAGTGGGTATATTTGTGTTGTTACTTCTTTTGCAATATATACTTTTCTCTGTAATTTTTATAGCCTTGTATAATTAATACAGAACAATGCCCATAAATATCTGCTCAATGTGTATGTGTTAATGCTTAAACTTCGTTGCACATAAAAAATTTTGTTAGCAATTATATTAATAAATCTACTATTTCATAATCAAATAGTGTGATACAATCAGGCAAAAAATATATAGAAAATTTAATTTCCAAAGAAAAAATGGGAAGACTCACAAGCACTTTTAAATCTACAGGAAAATGAAACTCACTCGCTCTTAAAAAGGGCATTGTTATATAAATGCAAGAAATACAAAAGTTTAAAGTAAGCAATCTTACACAACGTAATATGAGCTGATGAAAATTTTAACAGGATCAAAAGAAGCAATTTAAGAAACGTACTTTGAGTTTAAAGAGAAGCAAAGATCAATGTTTGCAATTTAAAAAAAAGTAACTTTGCAATAAAACAGAAAATATCAACAAGCACTACAACTACTCTTAGTAAATTCGTTTTGATTATATACAAGTAAAGAAAAGGATCAAAGCTTTTTGAAACTCTGTTTTGGATAGACAAAAAATGCAAAAAGATTGAAACAAGAAGTCTGAGGAATTTGGTTTTGGATCAACTCCAGAGAGACGGAAGATCAATGCAAGCAATTTTAAAAAGTGCATCTTCGGTGAACGCAAGGAATATAGACAATCATGACAAATATCGTTAGAATTTATATTTTATTTGTGCCAGAAATAAAATGAAGAATACAATATGTTATCTGAATAAATGTATTATGAGCAGAAAAAAAAGTATATAAATGAATAAAATAAAAATAAATAAATAAGTCAAAAGATCAAAACAAGAGTCTACTGAAAAACAGCTTTTGACTAACATCTGAGAGTTGTGACGTTGTGAAGTCAATGGATACAAGTTTTTAAAAAGTGCAGCCAGTGGTGCCACAGGGAGAAATCATGGCGCCATCAAAAAAAATTTTTTTTTCTTTTTTTTTGGGGGGGGGGAGGGGAGATTTTTTAAATTGACTTATTGATTTATTTGTAATTTAAATTACTTATTTTATATTATTTTATTGTATTCTGTTTATATTTCATTTCATTTATTTATTTAGTTTGTGTGTGGTCTGTCACTGAACTTTTCTAATCCTCATAAGAATAATAGCCGATGATAGAGTAACCCGCGTGTTTCAACAATGAAACTCGCGCCACGGCATGATAATTTGATAATATGTTTTGGTAATATTTAACATGCAGGGAAATGCTTTATTTTGACACGGCTGAACTAGATCCGGTCACTTAACTGTTTTACTGGTAAGACTCCTTTTAAGAGAATGAAGAAACGTAAAAATGGTCAACAATGACCGCTATCTACTGGAGTTAATTTTTAATCCACTGGAGTTAGGGTTAAACTGCCAAATTTAACTTAAACTACCAAAATATCACCAAACAGGCAACCGCTGCGTTCAAATGTACATACAAGCAAATTTTCACCCGTCATACCAGGACGGGCGACTTTCTAGTATGTTAAATATATATTGACACATGTAGACTACGTATTCCTGTCTGAAAAAGTTACATCTGAAAATCAAAGCATGAAATGACGAAGTTCCTTTTTCATTTGATTGGCCGCCGTTCTAACATCGGGAAATACGCATCTCAAATGCATGTCTTGAAATCCATGCAAATGACTCTGGCTGACTATATATATGTTACATGAAATACACCGCCAGCTCAGTCATTTCCAGCCGAGGACTGCAGTTTCGTGCTTATTAGCACTCAACAGCCCGGCATAGGAAATGCAATCCTCGAGTTGAACCGAACCATTGCTTCGGTCACTCGTCTGGTCTGCGCTAATTCTATATTAGCTACCAGTTTTTTTGGCACTCTTGGCTTCCTTAAGAGGTTTTCCATCTCCAGCTTTGTCACTTTCCTATGCCGGGCTGATGAGTACTAATAAGCACGAAACTGCAGTCTTCGGCTGGAAATGACTGAGCTGGCGGTGTATTTCATGTATTTCTGCTTTAACCCTGGCTATTGGGCGGTAATTTACTGAATATATATATGTTGTTTCGGTAGCTCAGATGCTTCTCTCTCTCTCGTTTAAGGCACCGTATTTTTATTTACTTGGTCAGCCGAGTCGGCTGTTTGCCTTCACGCTCTCGATTAAGCATTTTAAAATTGTAAACTTAGTCAGCAAACCTTACGTTTAAATTAATGGAACCTCGATTAGATAAGTGACTCTTCAATAGTCATATTTCAAATTTATCAATAATGGTATTGCATGTTTACTAAATTATCTATGCTTCGAGAGAACTTATTTTCCAATTTCATATTTCATATGTAAATAGCTCGCCAAGGATATCATTGTATTATATCACCATGGAGGAAATAAATAGAAATAATTTCACTCACAGGTATTGTTTTCTGCAAAGGACTCCAATTGAGACTCAAAAGGGCACTGATTAAATTAGACATCGGTGCGATAACTTCATTTGATAAAATCTCATCGAACAACATCATCAACAATGAAACCCGCGCCACGACATGATAATTTGATAATATGTTTTGGCAATGTTTAACATGCGGGAAAAGGCTTTGGTGTGACAAGGCTGAACTCGATCCGGTAACTTAACTGTTTTACTGCTAAGACCGTGTCATTTCAGGGCAATGAAGAAACGAAAAAGTGGTCAACAATGAGCGCTATCTACTGTAGTATGGATTAAAATTTCAACCATCAAAATATCACCAAACAGGCAATTGCTTCGTTCAAATGTAGAAGCAATGTTTCATATCTTGAGGGGCAACTTTCTAGTTTAGAAATAAAAACCCAGGCTCGGATCTGCGTACCTGTAAAACCCGCAGTGAAGGGGGGGGGGGCATGTCCTTAAGGGGCCAAACCTCCCAAGAAATTGAAAACAAGTAGTACTAAGACTTATTAACATTGCAAATATACACTACTGGGCACCTGGGAATTGCCTTACAGATTTTGTTGCAGGGAGGCTCAAAATTTATAGATCCGGGCCTGTAAAAACCCCTTTCGATTTTATTACTTTTTTAAATTATTGAATATGTTTCGAAAAGAAAGGTAAAATAGTGACAAAAGAAAATAGGTAAAAGATCGAAAAAAAATGAGAAAAGAATGGTAAAAAATTATACAAATTTTCTCCTTTTTAGAAATAAAAAACTCTTTTGTTTTATGTTTTTGAGAAAACATGAATTGCTTATTACAGTGCTGGCCAAATTATTAGACTAAGACAGTTTTAAAAGCAAATTCTTTATTGATTACATAACTATAGACACATTAACGAACAGTGAAATAATTATCTAATATTTAGTATGCATTCCCTTGTTCTTGATGAGCATTTTAAGTCTTTTTCGCATACTTTTCACAAGGTTTACTACAATTCCTTAACTTTTCAAAAAAGGAGGTAAAAAATTGTTTACACTCACTATTATATATACTCACATACACATACTCACTAATTACTTAAAACTAACTTTAAATATAACAGAACACACTAATAAAAAGAACAAGTGAACTGTTTAAGCTGATTGAGGTTATGTTCCTGGTAGGTAAACAAAGAACATAAACAAAGCAGACAGTGCTGCACCTGCAAATATTAAATTATGCTAAAATAACGTAATAATCAGCGTACAGTATGTACTGTACTTTAACAGTAAAATAAATAGTATTTTAGTACAAATAGTGTGCAAAAAAAAAACTCTTTAGTCTAATAATTGGGCCAGCACTGTATTCTCAGTTGAAACAAAGTTGATATTGTTCTGATTTTTCAGATTACCATTGCGATGAGAATAAGTTTAACTTGTTGTTACATACACACACGTCTGCACCCACACACGCCTACACCCACACACGCCTACACCCACATACACACAAGTTTACGCACTTGCCTATACACACACACACGCGCGTCTACACACATGCCTGTACACACACACGTCTACACACATGCCTGTACACACACACATCTACACATATGCCCATACACACACACACGCGTCTACACACATGCCTATACACACACACGCGTCTACACACATGCCTATACACACACGCGTCTACACACATGCCTATACACACACGCGTCTACACACATGCCTATACACACACGCGTGCACGCTTGCACACACACACACACACTCGTGATTACGAAAAACATAATTTGAATTTAAGATGTAAAAAATTCAAATTTTCTTTTAAATACACTTTTTTTTTTTAAATTCATTTCGAAAAGAACGGTTAAAAAAAAGACATAAGAATGGTGAAAACTTATACAAAATTACTCTCCTTTTTAAGAAATTTAAAAAAAAAAAAAAAAAAAAAACCATATCTTTTCTTTTGTTACTTCTTACTACTATTATATATGAGGAAGTTTGTCTGTATGGATGTATGGATGTTTGTTACTCTTTCACGCAAAAACTACTGAATGGATTTTGATGAAACTTTACAATAATATAGTTTATGCATCAGAATAACACATAGGGTAGTTTTCACCCCGTTATGAGGGGGGGGGGGCAAAACCCGCCTGGGGGGCCATAAAACCCAATTTTCGTATAAATTCTCTAATATGAGGATGAAAAAATACTTGCACATATTAACATTATACGTCCATCGAACGCTCTGATTTTTCTGCTGAAGATGGCACCTGTTCCAAATTTCTAAGTAGAATTAAAAACGAGTTATGAGCTTTTTAGTTCCATGTTCGAAGGCTTTCCTCAACACAATATAGTATTTAGGGTATCATCTCAACTCCCTGTCGATAGCGACAATTGTTGTATTGTTGACTATGTTTGCTTTTCGTCTGACTGTTCAAGGCTTTTCTCAAGTTAAATTTTTAAGTAAGATTTTTTGCACAAGATAGGCAAATAATACATGGATTTGGCTGATTATTTTCCAGTTTTACGCAACTTTGAGGCAATTAATGTTTTTTTTTTTTTTAACTTATTTGTGTTGACTGGGTGCTTGATTGACCAGCAAGAATCTCGCCAAACTTTTTTTGCGGAATCATCTAAAAACTGCGAGAATACTGTTTCTCGGTTTTTCCCCATGTAATCAAAATATCGCCATTTCTTTAATATTTCTTTCTTTATATGAGGCCCCTAGTTTCAAAACCGGATACTTGTAGAAAACCAAATTTTACAGGAGACGTAAAAGTCCGGTTTTGAAACTGAGGCAGACCTTCCCGCCCCATTTCAAGGGGGAAAGAAGCGGTTTTTGAACCTAATATTGAGCAGGCAAATAGGCCTTATGATTCTCTACAAGATCAACAAAAAAAAAATAATAATAAAATCGAATTTTTTGCAAGTATCCGGTTTTGAAACTAGGGGCCTCTAATCATTTGTTAACATGTAAAATGATCCGCCAGCTAAATTAATCAAATCCATAAACAGCACAAGTTTGCGCACAATTTCAAACACAATTGCCAAACTTTACTAGTTATTTTGGAAACATTTCGGAGAACATCATTTCATGGCCACCAGAAGTATCTCAGTATTTGGCGACACTATCTCTTCGATAAAATTAGTAACACGCAGTTTTACAAAGTAGGGAGGGGGAGACTAACCCAAGGTATCCCAAAACGATTACGGCAAATTTCGTAACATTTTAAATCGCAGTAAAGGATTACGGGCGGCTACACTTTTTAAAAGTTTGTACTTCAATAGCAATATAGAGACAATTTTAGAATATGTTCAAATAAAAAAGAGGGTAAATCGTTTTAAACAAGTGAAGTTTAAATTCATATTTTGGAAATTCTTCAAATTTGTATATTCTTAAATGTCGTTTTTTCGTTTCTAAAAGAGTGCTATTTTGTCCTTCGTATTTATTGCCATTTTACTTTAATGGGTAAGGAAAAAGCTCGATTTTTAATCACGTCAAAGCGGTGTGTTTTGAGTTATTTCAGTTACACAAGAAAACGAATAAAAGTAACTAGATTCTTTCTCACAATTATTACACACCCAGGCAACGCCGGGTATTTTTGCTATGTACAACAATCTGGCAACTAAATAAAGAAAGTTATTAAATAGAGTCTGCTCCCCTACCCCCAGTTACCGTCGAAAAAATATTTATTTTTTACCAGGAAAGGCCAAATACATGCAAAACATTTTCTTTGTAGCATCTTCGGTTCGGAATTAAAATTCATATCTTATGAATGTAGATTAAGCCAAAATTTTACGCAGTTTTATAAACTTGGCAAGTCTCTGGCAAATGTATGGCACTGTGGTCCTTTTTCCGATAAATAATGGATTTGGATTATTTTACATTTTTACGCTGCTTTTATTTGCAAAAATAGACAACGAATTAGATTGCATTCGTTGAAGAAAATGAATTTAATTGCAAAAAAAAAAAAAAATGACATTTTAAAAACTTATTCGATAGGCAGAGTTATGATAACGTGGTCGGGACGAGTGTTCAAAAATCTTGGCGCTACAGCTATTACAAAAGTTCCATCAAAATGTAAAAACTTCGCCAAACTAATTTTGGTAAAACTATTATTAAATACTATGTATAGGGTATTGCAGTTAAAATTAATCCACCAAATTAGTGAAACAACACGCTCAAATAACATTAAAACTACTATTAAAATGTAAATTAATCCACCAAATCCATTTTATATCTCCAGACTCACCAGGCGACTACGTTAGCGCATTGGCGAATTTTTAAAAGTTTTAATGAAACTTTTAATTTATTTTTTTCTTTTTGTGTGTCTGTTTTTAAGGATTAATGGTGCTAATTAGGATTTTGTGGAATTAATATCCCTACTTTAATAGCGACAATAGAGAGTATTGTTCTTTCTTTCTTTCTTTCTTTCTTTTTACTTTCTTCTATATCTAATATATAGAAGAAAGTATTGGATTCGTGCAAATTTTCGAATTTTGACGGATTCGAACGTTTTGAGGTGTGCTGAGTCCATTTCGACTATTTTTGGAAAATGTCTGTCTGTCTGTGTGTGTGTATGTATGTATGTATGTGTGTATGTATGTATGTGTGTGTGTGTGTCACGTCTGTGTGTGACCAGTTTTTTGTGGCCGCTCTACAGCAAAAACTATCGCATGAAATTGAACGAAATTTGGTACACATATGTGACCCTATGTGAACTTGTGCCCATTGGTTTTTGGCGCGAATTCCTCCAAGGGGGGTGGAGCAATGGGACGTTTTTTGAGTTATGCGTGATTGCTATTCCTCAGGAAGTAACTAGCGGAATCGAACAAAATTTGGTCCATATGTTGCCCCTAACTGGAGCAGGTGCTGATTCAATTTTGGTGTCAATAGCTCAAACGGGGGTTGAGTTATAGAACGTTTTTTGTCGTGAATTGTGACTGCTGTATCTCAAGAAATAACGAACGGAATCAAACAAAAATTTTTTGACAAGTAGCCCTTAGTGGGTATAAGAGCTGATTTTATTTTGGTGTCAACAGCTAAAAAGGGGGTAGCGCAATCGCCCGTTCTTTTTTTCCATTGTGAGTGCCCTATCTCAAGAAGTAATGCTACGTTCTGTTTGAAATTTGGAATATATGTGAATCCATACGTAAACAGGCTTTGGTTCAATTTTGACTCCAATCGCTCCAAGAGGTGTTGATTTTTTTTATTTTTTTTTTGCGAATAAAAATAGTTTTATTAATGCAACAATAAGAAAGATAAATCGTAATAGATTGTCGTCTGCGTATTTCTCGTGATTTTAATTGTATGGAAATGATCGGAAATATTATTTCAATGAATTAAAATTTTTAACTGTTGCCATCTTATGTTTTTTAATAAATAAAATATTTGTAATTAATTCAAGTAAGGCTTTTAAAGTAACTTTCAATTTTCGCTCCTTGCTTTGCTTTTACAATAATTCAGACATTGGGATGGTCGTCAAGTTTTTGCATGTGTCATTTTGTTTTTGTTAGGAATATTGCTTCCTCGTCAAGCATGGGGAGGGATCAGAAAAAGGAAAAATATAGAAGAAAGTTTCGTGATGGCCACAACATACTAGTTTAAATTTGTTTTTTATGTTGTGTGATTTTTTGGGTGTCTTCCCAGTTTCGCCGACATTTCATTTACCCCCCCCCCTCCCTTGATTTTCAGTTTTCATCATATCTTTTGATATATTAAAGGGGGGAAGCTATTTTAAATGTCGGCGAAACGGGAGAAACTATTTTTTGGTAACTATTTGACCTCTCCTTGTGTTGACCATTAACTTGAATCGATTGAAAAAAACTACATCAACGTGAGCGAAGCCGCGGGTAAAAGCTAGTATTAAATACATTTCTTTAGGCACGGTATTCGAAAACGATTGACGAAAAATATCATGCAAAATTAGGTTTCCGGAGTAGAATGTTTAAAATATTGATTTTAATGCCGCGTCGAGGAAGCATGCATTAAGACGGAACACGTTCCAAAAAGTGAATCATAAATGTGTTTTGAGATGAGCATGATTATGATAATGCGTATGTAACCTATTTGGGAGGAATATTATTTTACTTTTAAAGAACATTTCGAAAGTTTTTTCAGCCGCACAGAAAGTTGCCATCTGGAAGATTATGCCGAGTCTTGATTTTTGTTACGTTCAACATTTTATGATACATAAGGTAGCGGTTTTATGAAGAAATGAAAATGAAAATGGCTTTTTTAAAACACAGTAAAGCATTACTTATCTGTTTTAAAAGGGGACTGTATGAAAAAACGTACAAGTGAAAAAGGTTTTAAATAAAAAATAATAGAAGAGACTTCAAAAACTGCAGCTGGAAATTGCTCTAAAAAATAAAAATAATTTCATTCTTTGAACAACATCTGTACTAATTTTTGAACATAATTTTTGAAGTCGGCGCAAAAATAATAGAGAAAATGATGTGTAAACATTTTTATTTACATTTTTCATGAAAACCAGTTAAAATTCGGACGATACATTTATATCGATACACAGATATATTGTTAAAAATGGTTCATGCGAATTCTATTGAAGAACCTAGGTCCAATAAAATTTACATTTGTAATTGAATTATAAGGTTTAAGTATGATTTTATCTGCTGTTTTTGCGCCAACTTCAAAAATTATGTTCAAAAAGTAGTATAGATGTTGTTGAAAGAATGAAATTGTTTTTATTTTTAGAGCAGTTTCCAGCTGCAGTTTTTGAAGTCGGTTCTATTTTTTTATTTAATTTTTTTATTTCATTCTATTTAGTGTAAATGTATTTCAAAAATAGTATGTCACCATCACTAAACTTCAACCTTAATTTTCATCCAAATCCTGAATATAAAAAAATTTAAACGACTGGCACTAAAAACTAATCTTAATCACAAATACCAGAGATTGAGAGGTCTACACTGCCCTGAGCAGGTCAAGGGCAGTAATTGCAAATTTTTCATTTTTCATTTTTTTTTTCATTTTGGCATCTATTGTACGTTAGCTTTGTTGTATACAAGCTTGCTTGTTTGGTTTCCGCTGAAAAAAACGTCTTATTCCAATATTTTCCTATTGTTAGTATTGAACCCAACACACATTTCTTCAAATGTCTCGAAAACTCATTTCTACAGATACTGCCGTTTACCTGCAAAAGGAAGTACACTAGAGAGTCAGACAGGTCTAAAGCTCATTCATCATGAGTTTTTTTCTTTTTTTTTTTTGTAATATCCAACTCAGCAGCAAAAAAAATCTGCGAATGAACAATAAATCACGCCCCTTTTCCCACCCTTAGGGTAGGATTTTTGAGCAATCACGATTGCTTATTGCTTTCATTTTACTGTTTTGATGTGCTATCATTGTATTTTCCCGCCAGCACCCTTTGCAGCATCACCGTCGACCGGCTCCTCACGATGCTGCTCCTCTAGCGAAAGCCATCTCCAGGTTGCGTCAATATCCTACGCTTACACGCATACATACACGCACGTACAAACAAACACATACACACACATACGCCTACACACGTATACAAACACATACACATACACACACAACTACCCACACACTCATGCCTGCACACAGACACAAACACATATGCCTACAAACACATACACATCCCCCCCTACCACAAACACTCATACACACAACTACTTACACACTCATACCTGCACAGAGACACAAACACACACGCCTACACACACACACACACACACACACTCGTGATTGCGAAAAACATAATTTGAATTCCAGACGTCAAAATTCAAATTAAGTTTTAATTTTTTTTCCAAATTTATATGGGACCAACTGCGGGGTATAGCCTTTCCAATAGAAAAAGAATTGTCAAAATCGCACTATTCTGTAAAAAGTTATGCGTGGTCATACATAAAAAATAAAAATATTGTTACAAATTCTGTAAATAGTAATTATTTTTGCGATTAATTTGTCGTAATCTAGCTAAATTTGGCGTTTATTAAATTATCTTTTATCTAAAATCATTGTAGTACCGTAACCTGTAAATAGTTTCTTGTAATGAATATACAGCCCCCGTACATTCGGCTGAAGTATACGGTCCCCTCATTTCTGAATGATAAAATTTGTGAATGAAAAGAAATAAGATAACGGTCTACGATTTTCTGGAATCTTTTGGAATATTGTGGAAACTTTTCGATGTCTATAAATAGCCGCGCCGCATGATAAAAAGTCAGTCTCGATTGAGAAGTTGTACTGAGAGTGTATTAGCTCTGTTTATTGCGAGGCATTTCGCTGTGTTGTTATTTGTATTTGGATGTAAATACGTGTGTAACGGTTGAGTTTACGGTGTTGATTGTTATTTGCTTAATTGCTGATGATTAATTTAGCAGTTGTTAACGATCTTTCCTGTACATAGTATAAATAAATCTCCTGTGTTTTTCTCAATAACTGTGTCGTCCTTTCAAGTAAGTTGAAGCTGCACCGGAACCTTTAACAATATATACGGCTCGACTTGAGAGCCTCCTTCGTTTTTCCGTCGGTTAAAAAAAATGTATTATATGTACGTAGTATGTTAATATGTAATGAATTCTGCCTGGGCGATTTAAGAAAACGTGTAAATTATAAACTAGTATGTTGTGGCCATTACGAAACTTTCTTCTGTATTTTTCTTTTTTTTCTGATCCCTCCCCATGCTTGACGAGGAAGCAATATTCCCAATGAAAACAAAATTACACATGCAAAAACTTGACGACCATCCCAATGTCTGAATTATTGCAAAAGCAAAGCAAAGAGCGAAAATTGAAAGTTATTTTAAAAGCCTTGCTTGAATTAATTACAAATATTTTATTTGTTAACAAATATAAGATGGCAACAGTTAAAAATTTTAAATCATTGAGATAATATTTCCGATCATTTCCATGCAATTAAAATCACGGGAAATACGCAGACGACAATCTATTACGATTTATCTTTCGTATTGTTGCATTAATAAAGCTATTTTTATTCAAAAAAAAAAAAAAAAAATCAACACCTCTTGGAGCGATTGGCGTCAAAATTGAACCAAAGCCTGTTTACATATGGATTCACATATATTCCAAATTTCAACCAGAACGTAGCATTACTTCTTGAGATAGGGCACTCACAACACTGTTATAACCAGAGGTTCCAGACGAGTGAATATATTCCCCCTAAGGTGAAAGCATGGTGACCAAGGGTGCCATACTGGCCAGGAAGTAAAGCAGAGGTGCGAAAGTAGCAGACAGTCGTAGACAGGGGTGCCAAAACAGCGAGCAATCGCTAAATGACTTGCTGGCGCATGCGCTTCCGGCATACATTCACCATTCAACCACTTCAATATGGCGGACGAATGATAGGTTGCACTACGCGTGGCTTCTACGTCTTTCACATTGAATGAAGTACACTATTGGATTAAATCTCAACTTTTGTAGGATAATTCTTTAAAATAACAAGTAAGTACAGCTTTTGATCACTTTGTAGCTTTTAGGGCTTTCAAACATAGTTAAAAGTACGTTTAATGCTTTTCAGTTACCATTAGTCCGTTACGATACCGTAGTACCGTTAGTTGTTTATTTTCAGGTTACCGTTACCTATCGTGAAAATTCCATCATTCACACAAAACGCTACTAAATGTATCTATCATTATTTTCTTGAGTACTCGATAAGCAACATTTAATCACCGAAATAGTAACCGCAATGATATTTTCAATAGCCAACAAGTGAGAACCGAAATAAAAATCATTCTTGTGCTTCGTGTAGCGAGTGCAAAAAATAAAAAAGAAATCTCTCTCCGTCTATCTTTTTCTTTTGCTTTTTCGTTCAAGTGTTTGAATCATTTCCTGTTAGCGGTTATTCGATAGTGTTAGGAGTTTCTTTAAATTTTTAACTGTCGAAAAATTTTATGCGCATTTTATTTTATTGTTATTTTGATTGAAATGTTGAACGTTTGAGAAACGATTTTGTTTTATCGTAACTTTAATATCCCAGAATATTTTTGGCTGTTCATGTAAATAATTCATAAGTACATCTACACTTTACTTCGGTGCGGTTATTTCTCACAAATGATCATTAACTTAACTATGATTATTCAAATAATTACTCGTCTTTAACTTTAAATATATTTGTGACAACTCTTTGATACCAAATAAAGTCTGTAGATATTTATTGTTTTATTCATCTTTAATATTACTTTGTAAAAAAAAAAAAAAAAAAAAAAAAACTCATCAGTACGCAGAATTTTTTCACAAGTTTTTTACCGCCCCGAGAGTTATTATAATTATTATTATTTATTTTATTTATTTTTAAGAAAAGGATAAAAATTTCACAGGCTCGCAATGTTTTTCATTTGTTTTTACCGACCCGTGGGTCAAAAGAGGTTGAGAAACACTGATGTAGAGAACGATCAGATGAATTAAAGCAATAAGCACTTCTTAACTATGTTGAAAACTCTGAAATATGGTCAAATGCTGTAATTACAAGTTTTAATCATTTCCAGTACTGAATTTATGCAATGTGAAAAGTGTGCAAAACGTAGACTATCATGAATCAAAACAAAACTATTAAAAAAAGAAAAATACACAACTGTATTCAAAAACGCACACAATACGGGGGAGGGGGGGGGAGGATCTACAGTAAGGGTGCCATTTCTCTCTCCGAAGGTTCATTCTTTTCACCCCGGCTGCCTACTTTTTGAAAGGTGCCTGTTTTTCACCCTAGTTAGAGGTGAAATTTCGGCTCCGTATTGGGTGCCGCTGGTGAACAAGCGTTTCACCCCTGAAAGGTGCCGAATGCAACCTGTAGTTTTAACAGTGAATGGAAAAAAAGAACGGGCCGATTGCGCTACCCCCTTTTTAGCTGTTGACACCAAAATAAAATCAGCTCTTGTACCCACTAAGGACTACTTGCCGATAAATTTTTCCTTCATTCCGTTCATTATTTCTTGAGATACAGCAGTCACAATTGACGACGAAAATCGTTCTATAGCTCAACCCCCGTTTGAGTTATTGACACCAAAATTGAATCAGCACCTGTTCCTGTTATTGGCAACATATGGACCAAATTTTGTTTGATTCCGCCAGTTACTTCCTGAGGAATAGCAATCACGCGTAACTCAAAAAACGTCCTATTGCTTCACCCCCCTTGGAGGAATTCGCGCCAAAAACCAATGGGCACAAGTTCACATAGGGGCACATATGTGTACCAAATTTCGTTCGATTTCATGCGGTAGTTTTTGCTGTAGAGCGGCCACAAAAAACTGGTCACACACAGACGTGACACACACACATACACACACACAGACAGACAGACATTTTCCAAAAATAGTCGAAATGGACTCAGCACACCTCAAAACGTTCGAATCCGTCAAAATTCGAAATTCGAAAATTTGCACGAATCCAATACTTTCTTCTATATATTAGATATAGAAGAAAGTAAAAACATATAAAAGAGAAACGTATAAACGGTGACTCACTGTAATTGCATTAAGAACTCTCTTCTATTTTGCTCAATGGGGTCAATTCATCGCCAGATGGCGATAGGGTAGAGCGTCACGTGATAGCTCCATAAACAAACCGGGGATTGTGAATTCATGTGGTGTTACCTCTAATCGGCGTTCGTCCAAAATGGAATTTTCAATTGTGGAGAAACCTCTGAATTTGGTAAATTTTTCAATTTTAAATATTCTAGAGTACAGCGAATTGTACAAAACGGCTACAAATAATGAAAGCGTGGTGAGCCAAGTAAAGAAAGGACTGCTGTTCTTTCAAGAAAAATTCGTTAGCAGCGTGAAATTTGCTGGACCTACCACCGAAAGTGATTTTGAATTCTTCAAAATATCGGCTGTTGTGAAAGCTGAGATGGCAAAAGACCGACGCTATAACCCGTCCGTTCAAATTAAAACTGATTGCAAAGTAAGTAACCATTTCTATTTGCTTTTTGTTTATTACGAGAAATGTTTAGTTTTGTGCAGTGGCGTTAGTAAGGAGGTGGTGGTGGTAGTAGCCGATGGTGTCGGGGGGAAGGGGGTTATATCCAGAGTAGTCGTATGGTAAAAAAATGATGGGGGGGGGGGGGTCGTGACCTCTTATATTTTATAATATACAGGAGTGCCCACCTGGGGGGGGGGGGGTTGAGGCGCAGGCTGCGCCATTGAAATTTTTAGGGGGGTGTTTTGAGGGGTATTGTTGTTATTCTTGGGGGGGCTCTCGGTATTTAGGGGGGTGGGCACCCCTGACATATCTATATATATAGTGTAAACTTCAAATTAAAGACTTCCAAAGTTCGAGAATTACTAAAAAACCAAAACGTTTTTAAATGTAAAACCTCTAAAAATATCCTTAGTTAAGAAGATGTTGAATTCCCACTCAGTCCTTATTTTTAATGTTGTACTAGATGCTATTTATATATTTAAAAGGAGGGGAAGCTGTCCAGTTTCTGATTTAGAAGGAGGTAATTACTACTAGAATTGTACTGTAATCTTAAAAATAATATTGCAGAAAAGGGACTCCCCCTCCCCCAAAAATGTTAATAAATTGTAGCTGTTAAAACGCCATTCTAGACTTGGATGTTAGAGAAAAAGATAGTAACCAGGGATCTGTACCAGCAAATTTTTCGAAATTCAAGGTTTAGGGGCCTTTGCAAAGAATGTTTTCCATATTGATGACCTAAAAACCTTACTTGCCTGAAATTAATGACTTGGCTTTTCAAATTATGAAAACTCCTAACTTTTTCTGACTTTGACACAGCAGGAAAACAGTACATGCATTTAAAGTATTGTTAATGTTTAGTGATTGATACTTTTAACATTGTTTTCATAATTTTGATATACGAGTAATTTTCATACAGTCGAACCTGTCTCGAAACCTGTGTATCTCGAAAAACTGCATATCTTGAATTTTTTTAATTTTCGAGCAATCTCAAATAATTTCTCATGCTTTTTCCCCTGCTTTTCTCTACTACTTCATGATGCACAAAGGGGGAGGAGAAATGAAAATGTGTCGCTTCAAAGTGACAAATCGGACATGCAGTGCTATTATTTCTTCTGCAAAACAAAAAAGGGTAAGGGAAAGAGGAGGAGGGGGCTGCCTCTTCATAGAAGAAAGCCAGTTCTTGAATGTGAAATGATTTATTTCATTAATTAATTAACTAATTTTATTTTTTGTACATTATATTTTTATTTAGTTCACTGACAGTGCATGTATTGTTTGAACAACCCATAGTCGCTAGATTTAAATGCAAAAATCAAAACCTCCATATATTGGAAGAAAGCTGCGTTCTCAAAAAAAAAATTCTGAACCCTCAACATTCGAGATAGACAGGTTCAACTGTATACTATTTATAGTAATTTTTAGTCCCACTCATGCATATATATAGATGTTAAATACTTCAGTTTTCATGGTATAGGGTGGTTACTACAGCTTCAATAGTATCTTGGTATTGATGAATTTGATTAGAAAATAGGTGGTTTTCTTTCTCTTCATAATGTTATAAAGTTATGCAAAATTAATACAGAAATAAGTTTTGCTCATATTGGCAATAGTTGCATTCAAGGTCAGTAGTGAACGTAGACTTAGACGAGCACCCTGCAAGATTTGTATTTGCGTCCCCACCCCTTTATTAAACTATAAAAAATATTTTGCCCGTGTAACTCTTAAAATTTTTCTTGTCTTCTAACATTTTATTTTTTGTCGAACACTGGTTATATTTCAAACTAAAATGTTACTCTAATTTCTACTACTTAGAAAGTTTCAATGTTTTTGCACTTCTGTTTTAAATGATTTCAAATTATATCTACCTTATTCAAGAGCAGATCCAGAGAGTGAGACCATTTAGGAAATAATATATTATTATAATTATAATAACTGCAACGCAGTTAATCCCAAGCTTTTTGAAATTAAGGTTTTTTTCACTCCTGCCCCTGCATTCCAGAAGCCTTATGTATGGTACAGGTTGCAATGATATATACTTGTAGAAAAAATTTGCAGCTCCCCTGCACAGCTCCCTATATGCGCAGTTTAGGAGTCACGTTGTAAACTCTTGTTTTAATCTATTAGTTTTTCTAATAACTATTGATACTACAGCACATTTTTTTATTGCAGGTTCTGAGTTCTGTTTGCACATGTCGTGCTGGTGGCACACCTTCGTTTTGTAAACATGTGTTTGCCCTTCTCCACTGCATAGCAGATTATAGTTCAAAAGAACTTTATGCCGCTCCGACTGAAAGGCTACAGACGTGGCATCAGCCAAAACCAGTGAAGACAGCACCACTGATGTCAGATGAGGTTTTCGCTAAGAAAAAAAAAAAGATTGAGCTGGAAAACATAGAATTTCATTGGGAAAAATTGGGAGATTTTAGTCTTCCAATTTTCGATGCCTGCCAAGATTCCTTCGCAGGAAAATATGCCTCCATGGTACCATTGCCAGCTGCTGTTTGCACAGAAAAATCAGCAGAGCTGCCTGCTGATTTAGCGCATAATTACGGCCAGCTATTTTTTTTCCATGGAGAATACTACAAAGCCATTGAAGATCTCTGTGAGATTGAAAAGTCAACCATCTCCCAAGGCAGTTGTCCTCAATGGAAAAAACTCAGAAGAGTTAGAATAAATGGCTCCACAATAAAGAGCATAATCACTCGCAGAGCAGACTTTGATGCTCTTGCGAAAAATATGATTAACAGTCATAATATTGACTTATCTAATATTCCAGCAGTTCGTTACGGAACAATAAATGAACCCTATGTAAGACAATGGTATCAAAAAAATAACTCTTCAACTATGGTGAGAAAGGTTGGACTGGTAATCCACCCACTACATCAATTTGTCGCAGCTTCTCCAGATGGGCTGGTGAAATCAGGAGAAGATTACATGCTCCTAGAATTGAAGTGCGTTTTCAATCCCGAGCATTTAACACTTAAAGAACTGCTAGCCGAGAGAACAAACTTTTGCTTGGAAATGAACTCGGATGGTGAAATGGCTCTACATAAGCACCATAAATTTTACTACCAAATACAGTGTCAGCTGGCAGTTACCAATCTGACTACATGCATTTTCATTTTGTACTATGATGATGATGACAGTAAAAAGGATGAAGAAAGATTTTTTGTGCAAAATATAAATTTTGATAGTAATCTTTGGGAAGAATGCTTTATAAAGGTTAAAAAAATTTTTTTCCAACATTTTTTTCCACAAATTGCAGGGTGTTAATGATTTTTCAACTGTGTACTATTTTTTCTTATTTTTGTACCTGTCTTATATGCCCTATAGTTTGTTTGAATCTTTTTAAAAAATGACCATTGAAAAAGTTTTAAATTGTTTTATTCATACTTTCTTTCACAGCTTGAGGAAAAAATTCAAGTCTGCTTAAAATTAGAAGCTTGTACATATTTTTTTTTTTAATCGGTCTGTTCAAATTTTATTATAAGTGTTGAATATTATTGTAGAATATTATAACCAATTTCAAATAAGAAATTTTTAAATGTTTTTTTCCCTTCGAATTTCAAAATTTAGTTCATTATCCAAGTTTGTTTTTGGCTGAAAAATGATTATATTTATCTGTGGCAAAACTGTCTCTCCTGTTCTATCACTTGATTATGTAAGAAAGAATATTTTGTTTCATTCTTTCCTTATTTTGATTGAATTTTTTTGGCGTATGGTTAACCCATGCAATGCAACCTGTCCCGTTAAGAGTTTTCAATGAGACATGTTTGATAAGTTGAATTATTGCAAATTAACTTTATTTTGCAGAGAGCGAACAAGTAACTATTAAATATTTCTCAACAAAATATGTTGTATTGTGTGTGATTATACCATATAAAAACATTCTTGGGGATATTTGTCAATCATAAACATTGAATTTTATTCACATTGAGAAGTTGTGTTCTACATCAGTAGAATTTAATTGCTTCATTTTGCTATACAATACAAACCACATAACAGTCATAACAGTACAATTTAATGCTTGCAAACATATTTCGTGCCTTCAAGTTGTTTTAGAAATTCTATCTCCTGCTGCTGTTCTGATATTTTGTTGATGGTGAAGGTTTAAATGCCTCCCATTTTATTCGGATTAACCATTGTTTTACTAGTCCAGGAACGGAAATCGGAAGAACATTTTAGTACTGCATTCAGTTTTTGATTTGGCATTAGAACAACCGAATGCACAACAAGAAGGCATTTTGAAATCGTTGGCTAGTTCGCCAAATGTAAATAATTTTTAAAAGCAAATGAAACATCATTAAAAGCACAAATGTGCAAGAGCACTGCAGACACAAGTTTCTGCATTACAAGGAACGTCTTTTTCAGTGCATAAAATCTGAGCTAATGAATGTAAAAAAAAAATCTGGCTTTTGTTGGATGTCTTTTAAATCCATAAGCGCACATTTTAGTGCATTGACAAAAATACATGTCTGCAGTGTTCCTGCACATTTGTGATTTTAACATTTCTTTATGCACAATTTTTTAAGAAAAGGTATTTTCATGCTTCTTATTAATAATTTTGTTTCTGGCAAAAATCCATTTTATAATAGAAAAATTTCATATTTTCTATACTTAACTTTTTTGCACCATTTTTAATAAATAAGTTTGGGGCATTAAAATATACGATTTACTCCATTGAAGCATAACAAACTTCATTATCCTCAAAATTTAAATTTGACTTGTGAATTTTAATTGTAAATGATTGCAGCATATATGCTTGTACCTTTTTATTAATTGTAAAATTTGCTTTGAACAATATCCAATTTTTTACTACTACTCGGTATTGGCCGAGTACCTGATCAAAATTTGGCCCAGTACCAAGTACTCGGTATGTCCCTAATTTGTTTCAAATATTCACAGTTAATGTTTATCTATTTTGTTTAATTCTCTTGCCTTATAACTTCCCATGAAATGTATCTTGTCATGTTAGTTTTCGATTAGGCATATTTGACAAATAGAACAATTGAGAATTAACCTTAGTTTGCATACAATGAACAAATAGCTATTAAACATTTCTTGAGTAAATATGTATTGTGTGTGTGATTACGTAGTTGAAGAAAAAGTCTTGGGGACAATTCGGTAATTACAAACATTGAATTTTATTCATTTTCAGAAATAGTTTTCTACATCAGTAGAAGTTATTCGCTTCACTTTGTTATACTATAACACAAATTACGCAACAGCCTTAACAGTACAATTGAATGTTTAAAGATCTAAAAAATAACAACCTTAACATAGTCAATAAATCCCAGATTCAAATCAGTTTCTCTTCTCGAAATTGAAGGTAATCAATATCTAACCTTGAGTTTATATTCAGTATGCGTATACAGTATGCTTTCAATATAACGAAATCCAAGGGACGGTAAATATTTTTTGAGATATTGAGTCTTTGAGATAACAGGGTCATAATCATATTAAAATAACATTCTAAAAATTTGTGAAGTAACAAAAATTAGTGATTTACCACTACTAAAGTTATCAAGGATTACCAAAGTTGCAGAATGGTTCCAAACGAGTTTTGAGCCCCCCGGAGCAAAAGAATTTTGACAAAGGATTACACCATTCCCTGTGTCTTTAATGGGGTTTTCTGTTCATCTCCCCTTTTTACAGAGGTGGAAATAGAGTTAAAGTTCAATGAAATGGGTTGAGAAGCGGGCAAAAAGTTTTAGGTAGGTTTTTTCGGCTTCTCGGGACTTACATTTTCTGATACCCCCGAGATCTAGAATGAAAGTGACAATAGACTAGCTTCTTTGAATCATTCCTAACCACTGAGAGAAATAATGAAGAGCGTAAGAAAGTTTTGGGCACATCCTCAAGCTGCTTTAAGAGAAAAAACTAGTTTTATCGGAAACATGATATTTGACTTCAAAAAATATTCGAAAATACAAGGCTTTGAGTAAAAACTCTTCTACATAAGAGTAAAAAAAATAACAGATAAATACGCAAAATCTTTTTTTATTTAAAGGTTTTCGAGATATTAAGAGTACACCATGTTTGCTTAATTTCTGTAAACTAATTCATACAAATTAATTATTCACTACTTTACAATATCCAAGAAATTAAAAATATCACTATAAAAATCTTAAGTAAATGCATATACAGGTTATAGTTCACACAACCTGGCTTTTACAAAAAGGAACAACATTTATTTACAAAACTTTGAATACATATAATAAAAAGATGGGATGTAAATACCTTTTTTAAGATTAACCTATCATAACGAGTTATAAATTATAAAAATCCAGACATTTGAATAATCTACCTTCATCAACCCTTTTTAATTAGTGGGTCATGAAAATTGCTCAACATGCATGTAACAAAAAACACACTATTGGCAGAATGTAGAGCAGTGTAGGGTATACTACCCTCAAAATATTTATATTGCTTAATGCGAGAAATAGCTCGCTCGACAGTAACCCTCTTATTTGACAGTTTACAGTTGTCAACCATCTCATTAGCCTCAAACTGAATCTTATCTTTCAAAAAAATTGGTTGTTTTAAGTGGCAGCCTTTTTTAAGTAGTTCCTTTTCAATTAGAAATCCCTTGTCTGCCATTACAACATCACCTTGTTCAAGCAAGTTTAGGAGGCCACTTTTCAAAAAAATTTCTTTATCAGATATACTGCCACAATATAAATCTGAGATAAAGGAAATGGCACCAGAAGGCATGATGCCAATGAGACCTTTCAATGTGTTTTTATTTTTATAATGACTAAAAGTCATTTGTTGTTCAGATGGGCTGTTCGGTTTTTGAATTGGAAACTCGGTACAGTCGATTATGATTCGACACTCGCTGTTTTCCTTCAAAAAATTTCGAGGCATGGAGTCATGCACCATGGCTTTATCTGGAAATATTTTTAGAGTTCCTAGTTTTGTATGCAAAACTCCAACAACAAAATTAAAATATCTTGATACTGTGGAATCTGAGATGTTGAATAGAATGGACAGGAATTCATTCGTTATACCTGTTCTCAACTTAACCAAAAATAAAAAGAAAAGATGTACAGGACTTAAAGAACTATTCTTTTCCAAGTCTTTTTGGATATTTAAAAAAGAAAATAGCATAAAAAATCTTTCTCTGGAAAAGCTGGTCAAAGCTCTCATCTTAACATCATCAAATATGTTTTCAGGAACAAATTTGGTCTCCCCTAGTAGTCGCTTCAACGATTCAATTTCTCGCTGCTGTTCAGAAATTTTGTCTATGATCTCACTGAAAGATTCTGTCTGGACGGCAGCATCAACCATGTTGGTCCTAAATAAGGCAAAAAACAAAATTTAATATATTTTAAAAGTGAATTTCAATAACATATATTGCTATAGTAAGTAATTTTAGAAAGTAAGTAAAGCTTTTAGTCCATAAAATTACATTAACAAATGGAAAAGTTTGTGGGTTTCAAAAAATATGAAATACTATCTGCCCGCCGCCTATGGAAGCTCGCACAATCTGCCTCTTGTGGGCTGGTGTACAGCTCTGTTCTTCCGAACATGATGTTTCCGATACATAAATTACATTCATTCAAAGGAAAATATGAAAAAAATATTTTATCAAAAACACATCCCCTGCATCAGTACATGTATTAATAAACAGTGCGTTAATTTTTTCTGCGGCACAGCTCTAGAATCATTCGATTCTGAACTATTCAATAACTTCGAACGATTTTAAGCAGAAAAAAAAGGAAAAAATTACGTACGTAGGATAACGTGGCCTAGAGAAAAAGAAAAACCTTCGCTCTATGAGTCACTTCTCACTATGAGTAAACTTCCGTGCAATATGCTCGGAATTCAACTAAGAAGGTAAATTTTCAAAAGATTCCCAAGAAAAGTCTCTGGATCTCCCTGATTGTACTGAGAAACTCGGCCCATGCTACTGTTGCACCCTGAGAATTCACAGCCTAAATCTGCCTGTGTATAGGAGGAGTGGCATTAAAGCTTGCCCAGATCTGCGTGGTTGGAGACCCCCACGTGCAGGGTGAGGGGGGTGGGGCATATCCTTAAGGGGCCGAACGACCGAAGAAATTGAAAAGAAACTAGCATTAAGACTTAATAATATTGCAAATATACGCAACTGGCCTCTGGGGAGATTTTGTTACAGGGGGTCCAAAATTGATAGATCCGGACCTGCATTAAAAGTAATTCAGTATAGTCGAGTTTCGAGAATCCAAGTCACGTAAATTCAAGGTTCTGCTTAGTTCGATGTACAAATTGTTTGCGACTGTTAAACTCATTTAACTACATACAGTAAATAAAAACCAATAACAAACCTAGTTAGAAAATTATAGAAAACTGAAATCTCTATTGATTGAACATATGAAAACAAGTAACTAAAATAAAAAAAAAAACGACTGAGTCACAAATGTAGAATCAAGAGGAATCCTTTTAATAGCCTTCTACTATAAAATTCAATAACAAGTAATATTATCTGTCAACAAATAAAAAATGACAACAGATAAAATTTTTAAATCATTGCATTTCATTTCCTTGTTGGCCAACAATGAATTTGGCTACCAATCCCGTGGATAAAAGCTTAGCCATACATTTCAAATCTGCTTTGAAAAAATGTTATAATTCGAATTCTGTAGGTATAACATGGAAGTTCCACAAACATTCTGACAGATGCAGAAAAAAATCCTTTTAATTTTGGTAATAAATTTTTAACTATGTTTTCACTGCAAAAATCAAGAAAAACCTTTTATATATTTTAAATTAATATCTTCATTAATTAATTTCATCCGAAGACCCAGCCCTCTCGATCAACTCTCCTTGCAAACAAAAATTTTTTTTTTCAAAATCGATACATACGTTTTGGTGCTAGAGTGACTTAGAAAGATACACAGACATATCAAACTTATAATCCCATTCCTTTGTGTGTCAGGGGTTTAAAAAACAATATAAATATTTTGTTTCATTTCTATTTGATATTTGTGCTTACCCAAAGACATTCTTGTGCTTTCCTAAAGACATTAACATTTTAGGTCCACCGAGAAACAAAGCTTTTTGAAAAATTACAGTGCAATTGATAAAAAAACTTAGCGAAAATAATTTGCCAAATTTTAACTAATAATGTCAATAAAAAGGTAAGATATTTTCCGGTTTCAAACTCAGTTTGTTAAAAGAAATTAAAACCTCAAGACCCTTTGTTTTATACTTAATTTTATGATTATTATTCTATTTATTTCATTATTCCTTTTTTTTTTTTTTTTGCTTTGTTCATTGCTATAAACCCTTGATAAAAACCTTTCACAATGATGTACTTTTGTTAAATAGTTTATTGAGATTTTATGAAAGAAGTTAGAAGAAAGTCATGACAGAAATGTTTAGTAATGACTACAAGGTACTAGCAGAACATTTTTTTTAAAAGTTCTTAGTAAAAGTTGACTTATGAAAACAATCCATAGGTTTTACACATAATATAGTATTAAAATTTGAAATAATAAACAAGGTGTAGCAAAAGAAAAAAAAATTCGGTACTTACCTTGGAGGTAATATATTTTCCATGTCGATACTGACATCTTGGTCATCTGAATGAGTCGATGTTGATGGCGAACAGTGTTTCTTTATTTCCCTTCGGGCCTTCTTTTCCTTTGAAAATATGAATTTAGTTGGGAAAGAATTTGGTTTCAGCTGTCGCCGATTAGTGAAAGGCTGATATGTGAAGCAGTCTTCGTCGAAATGATCCGAGCAAATCACAGACGACGGCGAAGGCTTAAATCCTTGGCGTTTTATTTGGGCTAACCATTGTTTCACCAGTGCTGGATTCTTCAGCGGAAAACGAAAGAAAGTTTTACTCCTGCATTCGGTTTTCGATTTTGCATTTGTACAACCAAATGCACAACAAGAAGGCATTTTAAATAATAGAAGTAATCGTTGCTAGCTTCGCATTCACCTTCAGAGCTAGCGCATCGCAACTGTAAACAAAGCACGGAGTGTAGCTATCACGTGAACAGTGACGTCACGTGAATTGACCCCATTATTAGTAAAATACTGTAGACCCCCGTTTTACGCGGGGCTTATGTTCCACGAAAATGCCGCGTAAATCGAAACCGCGTCAATTGAGATCTAATAGTAGTGTTAAAATAGGGGTATGGTTCTGTAGATAGCAAAATACTTCATTCTAGTGATGACTAATTGTATAATAAGTTGAATGTGTACTTATATCGACTTTTATGCATAACATGCATAAAGAAAACGTAAACTAGTTTCGTGTTCTGTTTATAAAGAGGTGCTGGCTATGATAGTCTTTTAGCAGTCATTGAGAAATTTTCTCTGTAATTCTTTGCAGAGCATTAACGCATCCATGATCACTTGCGTCGTTTCCATGATAGAATCTTCCTTCACTAACAATTCAGAATGATTATTTCTTTTGTCTAGGAATGGCTCAAAATTTTCAATGTGAACGTTTTTGGTTGTGTGTCACCGCCGCCGGTATCCTCGTTGGTTTTGGCCTCCTTTGTCACTCCTAAAAATTCTTCTTTCAGTGAGTTCTGAACTGTATGAGTTTAATAACTTTACATCTGGAAAAAGCTCTGGAACCAATCGCATAAAATGTCTCCAGGGGCCCAAGTTCGGTTATTAGCACGTCAAAATGCAGTTGGTTACGTGTAATATGCAATATTTAGAAGTTTGGATTTTAAAAGAGGGGAAAATGTAATCTGCTTGCATTGCCTCAAAACCGAAACTCATCCGCGTAAAATAAAATAAAGGTGCCAAATCTTAAACCGCGTATAATCGAAAGCGCGCAAAATAAACCAGCGTAAAACGAGGGTCAACTGTAGTTTCAGGTTTAGTAATAGCTAGAAATATCTTCCTCAAACAAGTTGATTGTTTAACATAAATAATAGCATAATTGCAAATACAATCGTATTTCTGTGGCATAACATAACAAAATAACTGCAGTCTTTGCAATGTAATTATTAAACATTTGATAATCGGCTATTGTAATAAAATGTTTTTCATTCAACACAGCTCATACAAATTAGTGTTTCATCGCAGTTTTTGTAGTGAAAACATACTCGCATAATTAACATATTAGTACCGAAATAAAGAGCGATTTTTCTGCGTCTGGTAGAGTTTGTTTTAAACTTCCAAGAATTGTATAAACTTTTTTTTTTCTTTTGCAGATTTCTAAATACAATTTAAGCCTTTATATTTTCACTTTTTTGAATTTGATAAGTTTAGCGATCAATGCACTAAAAGTATACATTTTGTTCAAAACTTTCTTGAAAATATTCGGTTTCTCAAAGATGAAAGGTGTTTTTCAAATTCTTCAAAACCAGAATAATGAGAAAAAAATAATAATCCCCAGATGTAACTTGATCTTCGGAAGACAATACTTTTCATAAATTAAGAAAATTCTAACAATTTAAAAAATGTAGATTAGAGAGTTTCACTTTACGCATATAAATTACAAACGAAATAAAATTGTAACTTTTCTTTCCCAATTCCGGAAAAGAATTTTTCTTTTAGTTTTTTCATATGAGTAGAAATGAATATTTTTAATTTCTTGAATTCAAAGACCATAAAATTAATTAAAACTATTTTTCCCATTAACTTTGAAATTATTTGAATGTGTTGAATTAAATCCATTCTTCAGCCAAAAACGGGGTTTCTTATTTCTAAAAATATGTCGTGGTGGTTCTCAACCTGCAGTCTACGGACCACTAGTGATCCGTAAGCAATTTTCATGTGGTCCGCGAACAGTCAGTGAAAATTTAATCTTCATCATTTTTATAGTTGTAAAGAAGGATATTAAAGAAAACTCTTGGATTCATCTCATTTCGCCCAAATATAATTGTTCTGAGAATATCATTTCTATCGCATGTGATTCTCTTAGAATTTGAAAGGTAACGAGTGGTCTTCAGCAGTGAAAAAGTGGAGAACCACTGGTTTAAGTCATTCTTATTTAATACCGAAAAGAAAACGGCGTTGTAAAAACACCAGCAAAAGAATCAAGACTGCATGAATTTTAAATTCATGAACAAGATTTTCGTTTAAAGATGGGTATTTTTCCTTTTTTTTTACTAAGCATCAACTTTTATCATAAGTTACTTGTAACGTTAAGTTGAATAAAAAACACCTTTGTGCTTGAAAAGTAAAATACGATGCAAAAACGAATAATTGCAGAAAAATTGTAGATTACTGCATGGCAGATTATTTCTGCGAGACGTTCCGAGATTTCATGAATTTCTACCAGTTTCCTGTGAAAAACAAGTATTTTGCGAAAAGTTTCCTGCATTGCTACAAGTTGCATAAACGCAGACTTCACATTGTTGTAAAAAACATTTTTACCTACCAGCAAAATGTGCTCAGCTTCTTTTCGTCTGCGGTTTGATTTAATTCATATTTTTTTCAGGGCTTAACTCAAGCAGACTTAACTTTAAAAAAGGGGTTTTTTGTATAAAATTACGTTTTTACAGGAAAAAAACAGCAATACTATTGATGAATTTTAACAGCAAAACTTCATCAAAATGCAAAATTTCTAGATTATTAATTCCCATCAATTATGATTGAACAGAAATAAGAATACATAACGTTACACGCTGTAAATAATCTCAATTATAAGTGTACTGGTGGATATCGGCCATAAAATCTTTATCTTTGTTACCGCATCCTAATCACCATTTCTGTTTTTATGGATATGCCTCGCATTACCTATTCTAGAAAACCACCCATCGTTATAAGCAAATTTCTTGACCATTTCCATTCCATTCCATTTGTAGAAACAAGAAATCAAACTAGTAGGGTCCTATCGCGACTCGTGATTGCCAAAAACATAATTTGAATTCAAGACGTCAGAATTCAAATCATTATTACTTTTTTTTTAGAGTGTGAAAGAATGTCATTGACTGCAATAAAATAAAAGTCGGCCCAAAAGTCTGGCTGTTGGTACAACCATCGGCATAGTTAGTTGATAAATTTCGTGCGCTCCAAGGGGCCAATATATTTGGTTTTTTTTTTTTTTTTTTTTTGGTACACTTCATAGAAGAACTAAAATGAAACACAAATCCATGATTAACTCAAATAGTAACATTTTTCACTTAGGGGACGTCCGCAAAATGATGTCACACTTTGAGGGAAACTTCTTTTTCGTGATATTATGACAGTGTGACATCACACTTAAAAAAAAAACAATATGCTTATGACAAACAGCGTGACATACGACGAAGAGAGCAGGGGGTAAGGTGAAATGTGACACTTTGCGAAAAAATGGAGGAAAAGAGTTCAACTTATTGAAAAAAGTGTGGCATCATACTTTTTTCACAACAATATGCCTCTGAAAATCAGCATGATATGTAACAAAGAGGGCACGGGCTAAGGTGAAGTGTGACGCTTTGTGACAAACGGGTGTGAGGGGGTAAAATTTAATGAAAAAAAGTGCGACATCATTCTTTTTTCCACAACAATATGCCATGAAAAACATCGTGACATGAGACAAGGAGGGCAGGGGTTAAGGTGAAGTACGACACTTAGTGACAAACGTGGGAGAGAGAGAGTGCAACTTATTGAAAAAAGTGTGGCATCATACTTTTTTCACAACAATATGCCTCTGAAAATCAGCATGATATGTAACAAAGAGGGCACGGGCTAAGGTGAAGTGTGACGCTTTGTGACAAACGGGTGTGAGGGGGTAAAATTTAATGAAAAAAAGTGCGACATCATTCTTTTTTCCACAACAATATGCCATGAAAAACATCGTGACATGAGACAAGGAGGGCAGGGGTTAAGGTGAAGTACGACACTTAGTGACAAACGTGGGAGAGAGAGAGTGCAACTTATTGAAAAAAGTGTGGCATCATACTTTTTTCACAACAATATGCCTCTGAAAATCAGCATGATATGTAACAAAGAGGGCACGGGCTAAGGTGAAGTGTGACGCTTTGTGACAAACGGGTGTGAGGGGGTAAAATTTAATGAAAAAAAGTGCGACATCATTCTTTTTTCCACAACAATATGCCATGAAAAACATCGTGACATGAGACAAGGAGGGCAGGGGTTAAGGTGAAGTACGACACTTAGTGACAAACGTGGGAGAGAGAGAGTCAAATTTATTGAAAAAAGTGTGACATCGTACTTTTTTACGACAATATGCTCATGAAAAACAGTGTGACATGTGAAAAGTAGATAGGAGGGGTAAAATAAAATAACACTTTGTGGCAAACCAGGGAAAGGGGCAAATTAAGTGAAAAAAGTGTGACGTCAAACACATTTTTTTCAACAATATGCTTGTAAAAAACAGCGTGACATGTGAAAAGGAGGGGAGGGGTGAAGTGAAATGTGACACGTTGTGACAAACGGGGGGAGAGAATCATTTGTTCAAAAATGTGTGTGACAATTTATGGACAGCCCTTTACACCACTATCATTCTAACCTTTCCATATGATACTCTTCTTTGGCTTCTTTTATAGAAAAGGAAATGAAATAAGATATTGAAACATTATTTGTCGATATTTGCTGATGTTTCTTAGAAGATATTTGCGTTAGTAGAAATGGATCTTCCACTTTTTATGTTTCGTTATAAAACAAATACAAATTTTGATATGTTAGAATGGTAAAATAGATTTCCTGGAATTAGAAGACGAAAAATATCTCGCTCTTAGGAATTCTTAGGAATGTAATTCCCGTCCTACATTTTGTTTTGTTTTATGTATATATATATATATGTATATATGTATATATATATGTATATATATTAGGGGGGTATGTATATATATTATCCCCCTTATTTATATGGGAAATAATATTTTTTGGAATTCAACAAGTGACGCACCTTAGTTTTGTGACACTATAATACAAAGTAATCGGTGCAAAATTTGAACTCGATCGGTCAATAATAACACGTGCCCCTAGGACGTTGAACTTTAACACTTTTGATAATTTTCTCACAAATCTTCGAGTTTTTACTTCAGACCCCGTACATCGTTTCTCCTATGTTTGCAAAATATTTTTACAGTGAGGTAGCACTAAAATTAATCTTTTTAATTACTTCAAATCGTCTAAAGATTTTACTTTGAATAAGAATGAAATATTGCATTAGAAACTTTACCTTAATCGTACGCTTTTCTCAATGTATCTCAATTGTGTGCATTTTTTTTTCCCGATAATCTTGGGGTGTCTGTAAAATACTAAATTGCTTTTGTGACTCATATTTGGTAAATTGATTATGAAATTCTTCGATTAATTGTGCTCTTCTTTCAGTTGTATCATTCACAACTTTCAGCATTTTAACGATATCTCTTCAATTTAAATAGCTTCCTTCATTTTGCCATGAATCAGGATCAAATAGGAAAACATCTTTTGGTGTTTGTAACTTATCAAACAGTTTTATTGACTTGTAATTGATTCTATAAAGAGGAAGATCTTTACTAAGAAAGTATTCCAAATCACATCTACTGTTGAAATTTTTTATACAGTCATCAGACACGTCTTCCTATTCAGCAAGCATTTTTTTGAAGTAGTCTTTTCCTGTCTTCAAAGTTAATTCCATCATCCAATACGGACAAAGCTACCAGTTCATCCCCTAAGTACCATAAGTGATTAATGAATTTTTCAATCACTGCTTCTGCTGCATGCTTGCCATCATTTTGTACGCTGCAGGTTTTTTAGACATTAGACTTTATATTAATTTAAAAGGCCCAGAATAAACTGCTGCGAAAAACTTTATCTTCATACAACATTTAACTGTAAAACAGCATTTACGGGCAATTTCTTCATGTAAGGTCAATTTAAATTGACTCCTAAATATATAAATATTCAAACAATAAATTCCTTTTGTCACCCACCTGGTTCACAGATAAGCTCCAGGTTGCCGAAAACATATCCCTGTAGGAGGGAGGACTTCACCAAGAAATATTATTACACGTGGTGAGAATTCTCTGTAATATTTCTTAATTCCACTTTCTATGAACAATAATATGTAATCAAATTCTTCTTTTAGAATTTAAATGGTATGTGTAATTTTTGAATTTTGAAGCGCTTAAATAATGGAATATCGAGTCTAGAACTGAGAAAGGCAAGAACTTCTTTAAAGACACTCT